>NC_030989.1:3652971-3749282 GCF_000149955.1 Fusarium oxysporum f. sp. lycopersici 4287
CGATGCGCTCGGTCTACTCCATGTATCCGGTGAACCAGCATTGGCTTTGAGCTCCAGCGCCGGAAGGTTCCTGCTGTGGATGGCTACATCAATGCCACGACCATGCTCCTATGGCCCCGTCTTCAGGTCATAATGGATCGTCACTGCGATTCTGTACGCCACCTCAGCAATGCTATGCCCGCCAAACCGAGCCGCGCCGAAGCTGCTAAACTGTCTGCGGCACCTCATGTTGTGACCCAGCGTTTCGGGCAGCTGTTACACGGCTTATTGGCCCTCAGCACCGACGCTGGCGATGATGAACCTGTTGTGTCCAGCCTGCGCCGTGTGCGCTCCGAAGTTGAGACCTTTCTTACTCGCCATGCTGAGCTCTTCGGCGACAAGCGCAAGAGCGGGCGCTTCTTATATAACAACTACTCACTTATCCTCACCATTATCAGCGATGCGAACGGCAAGCTTGCTGATGAGCAGCAGGAGCATTTCGAAAAACTGAAGGCTCAGTACCAAGAGACGTCCTAGAAAAGTGCCTCATCTGGATACAAAATTGTTGGGAAACAGGAGGGTTAGTTCACAGGAAATTAGTGCATTCTCAAGTCTTCCCTTGAGCGTGACCATGTGTATATTTCTTTGCATGGCGTCTCGGTGAAGGTCATCTATGGGTCTTATTGCTAAACAGAGCTTTGAACAAACAAAGTGTTATCTATGCAATTCTAGCGTGGGTTAAATCATTCCATCTGCCAACTTTTATAACAAATATGCCTACTTTGAGCAATCTACCTGAGAAATCATCTTGCTGGTGGGAACTTTGGTGTCTATCGAGAGAAGAATGAGGCAATGCGATGAACGAGTATTGGATTGCGGCGAAGGTAGAAAGCCAGGGCTCCCACAACAAGAGCCATACCAACGGCCTTGACTGGGCGGCGGTAACGCCAGAGGGCCAACTTGACGCGATTCCGCACTTCTTGCCAATGAAGTTCATTGACCTGCTTCTCAAAAAGCTCCGAGCCCTCTTCCATGGTCTGTTTCGCACATGTTTCGATATCCCGGGCTGTCTTTAGAGCACTGAAATTAGAGATGTGTCGCCAGTAGTGAAGAGTCTCAGGAGGATGCTGCTCAAAGAGTGCGACTGATTTTATGATAAGCTCGTCGAGATCCATTTTTGTTGGGACCTTGCCCAGAATGACGTGCAGCATATCGGGCTCGTCTATCTCAAAGATCTCATTTCGACGGTCAAGAATGATCTGCGCAAACATGTAAACTGTAAATACAGGCTCCCGGGCTAGGAAAACATCGAACAGTCTGGCGATGTCTTGATAGGTCTCGATGTTGTGGGCATACATGGTCAGGGTTCCCGCTAAAGCGTAGAAGGGTTCAACACCTGCAAGATGCCGTCGGAGCTTGGGATCAGCAACACGGAGAATGTCCGGCAGAAGACGGAGTTGAGCGGTTGTTGGCCCAAAACTGGGCAACATAAAGTCCCGTATCCTCAGGACGGATAGGCGCGCGAGAACACGAGCTCTCCATGCTGGTGCCAGCACCAGCAGTAGAACCTGGGAGATGTCGTGATAGCCCTGGAAGTAGCACAGATAAGGGTAACGGCGTAGGACCTCGGTGATGAGGGATGAGAGCTCTGACTTGCGGAGACTCAGCTCTGCGTCCGATTGGTCTGGCACTGCATTAGCTCTCACGATGTCTTGGAGGTAAGGAAGGATTGAGCAATACTGTCTGGATAGTAGATGAACGAGCGATTGACGTCAAGCTGGACCTGATCCTCATCTCTATGGCGGGGTAATTGCTTCCATGTATTGGAATCTTCTTGAGCCAATGCAAGATCAAGGTCATCTTTTTCGTCAGAGGGAGCATCGAGACCTAGTAAGATGGGCCCTGTGAGATGGTGTTAGTCAATGAAACGGGGTGTATATACGGTAACAACGAACATGCTTGTCTTCGCAATGTATCCGACAGGAATCCACCATGAGCTTCAGCTAGTGACCGGAGACGGCCAATGTCTCTCCATTTGCATGCTTCGATGATATCTGCAGCCTTAGGATGAGAGAGTATGTCAGGTTCCTGGGAGATATCTGTGTTGGTGTTGGCGTTGGTATTGCTGCTGGTGCGACTGAAAGACAACGGCGACTTATTATCGCTATCCCTCGGACTGTCCATGACTGGCTCGATAGACGGAAAAAAGCAAGTTGAAATGGAGGATGCAATGAAGGGAATCGTTGAGAAGGGATAGATAGTATCAGATGGAGAGTCTTGCCATGGCCAAGGTTGGGGGAACCAACCAGCGCAGAAACAGAACAACTTGTTCTTGTTCCCTTGCTAGCTCCTGACAAGCCTATTGGTCAAGTCTATGACTCTTCTGCTGTCTTGTTGCCGATGATGTTTGTGTCGCAAGGGAGTTGTGGTGGGTGATTCGTGTCACTTGGTGGATGAAGATTATAGTGCAAGCGTAAGTAATGGGAGGTATGAGAGTTGCTTTGCTGTACAGTACAGTAAAGTTGATCCCTGTTTGGCTGACCTGAGGTCTGATTGATTCAGATTTGATACGGAGTTAGGGACCATGTACCCACTCCAACCACCCTAGACTTGATCAGTGGCCCCCACGTCCACCAGTCGCTGATAGCAGCCAACACCCTCTATATATCTATTTTCTTCTTTTCTTTCTTTACTTTTGGTTCACTTGCTTTTATATTCTTATTCGAAGTCTTTTTTTTATTGGTTTAGCAGTATGGCTATTGTTTGTCCTCACAATTATCTTTCGTTCTGCTTGTATCGGACATCGTTGTTAAGGCTTAAAGACACAAGATACACCATGAGCCGCAACTTACCTCAACGTGCCTTGACAAACGTCACCTTCACACCCTGTGACCATGGGCAATCAGACATCAAGCTTCAGTCTCGATCAGGCCGAGACATGGCACAGCGGACTGCTCATTAGATCCATTGTTCTGATAGGTTGGGGATGCAGTTGTCTAAGACCTGCAGTTGTCTACAGCCTTCACTCTTGACCTGAAGGGCTACCCTTGCTATTCAACCCTTGATCTGGTATCCATTGCCATGCTCCTGCATTAATTCCCCGATGGCAGATTTGGTGTTTGCTGGCGCTTATGTAAAACGTTATTTATCATGGCCATGGACTGTCCGAGACAGTGAATCACAAGTTCTGATTATCAACTAACAAACAACTGAATACCTAGACATAGCAATTTTTATATTATTGTCGCACCAGCAAATACCGTTTCTAGAGCTGTATTTGGTAATCAGTTTGGTAATCGCTTTTGGTTGCCATACAGAGCCATCATCAACAGAGTGAAGATATGCACGGAACAGTTGCCCGCCAGATGTTGGCCCTAGTATGGTTAAAAGGATCTGAAAGTCTCCGACAACGGCTTGGCGTAACTGACATGTCGTGTTCTACAAACCATTGTGAGCCACATTTTACAGGGCTAGTATGAACAAACAACTTCCTCCGGAGCTACAGACAAAGATTGACTCGCGCGAGCTGTGATGGTCTCAAGACCAAGACCCAAACTCGAGTCATTTGCTGTAGCAGTTGTCAGCTCTGGGCTTTCCCTAGCTCTGGAGTGGAGTTGATGATTGAAGTGTACGGAGTACGGATAGAAGTGTTGAAGCTAGTGCCATGGGGAGAAAATGGAGTGGATCACAAATCCTTGCTCAGATCAGTCCCACTAGCACGGCTTGAGTTTGGATTTTGAGAGCTGAAGGTGACTAGCCTAAAGTAGCTGGGGAGCAAGAAAACTTCGGACATTAAGCTGTGGTGATAAAAAAAGCCAGTCTATAAGACCATTAAGTTTATGCAAGACTTACCTAAATCTTTTCATCACTTAGAATATATGGCATATGTCTTCTTGCTTCCCCTAGCCTAGCTAATGACTGATTCCTGAGTGAGTAAAAGATCTAGGATTGCTTGTGTTGTCTTGCTGGGCTTCGACTAAAAGCTTTCTGCCGCTGATCTTCTTCCAAAGGAGTTGAAACACGCGACAGACTGCATCGTCTTTGCATACGAAGTTTTTATGATCCCCATGACGCGAGATCTGCGGGCTGGGGTAGTAATTGCAGTTGGTGCCAGAGTGCCACGGGGAAGACTGTGGCCCGTTTCGAGAAGGCAAAAGTTTCCCAAGAATAGGCTCGTTCTCGAGATACATTTGAAGGTCCCCGATGTCAACGAATGCCGAGACCTCTTTACAAATCGAAGGGCATTAATAAAAAAAAAAAGCACAAAGCCACTTGATTGATTGACTGGCCAAGCGTCATAGTAACTGAATTCGTGCCTACTTGATCCTTAGGCGGCTAGTTCAAGTCGGTGTGACAAAAAGGGCAGAAGGGCATACTCTGCGTCTCGCGTGAGGATGGTGGTGACAAAAGAAAAGGGACGAAAGCTGAGACACTTGGCTGGTCCAGGCTTGGTCTATGGCTGCTGAAATTCCCACAATCGTTCTTGTGGAGGATTTAATGGTTTCGGGAACGTCAAGAGCCGGCAAGGATGAGAATGTGAATATGCCGTTGGTTGAATTGAAGCGAAGTCCCATGTACTAGACTAGGTTGTCCATGGTCGGTCCATCTCAAGAAGCTCAGCTAGCTTCCTCACTAGTCGATCGGTAGGAAATGACGAAGCTGACAAGAAAGATAGTCGAGATAGTGCATCCCCTAAATTAGTTATCCGTGATTCCCTATACGTAGTACGTAATTCGGAGAGCAACTTCCTTCAAGAATTGAACTGCAACACAACACAACACAACACAACACAACACAACACAACACAACACAACACAACAAAAAAGCTGGTGTGAGTCGACAGCCAACCACATGAGGTGTGGTTGACACCCGTTTGACCTAACAAGAGCCGCTCGAGTTACCGACCCCCTGGTTCTTGGGCGCCTCTTACAGAGGTTTGGAGTGCTAGAGTGCTCATCAGAACTGAGCTGATGAGCCGTGGCCGACTACCGTGTTGTAATTCTGCTGCATGCCAAACTTCCAAGGTCATGCTTCATGGATGCTTTCTCGAGAATGTGCTGCCGTCTTTGTCAAATAAAAGGGATCGGCCGAGTCAAGAAGGATTGTTCGAGGATTCTTCACCAGCTTCTCAAGATCAAAGGCTCTTCCCTGTGATGTCGGGTATCAGATCGTCATCATTGACGAAGATGGTACGTTATGTACAGGGATCTAGGGTTGAACATGTTCTGTATGCGTATACAAAAATGGTTTGTTCTTTGGCTGGATCGTAGTCGAGATTGGTTCCGGGGGGGGGGATTATCAAGCCTCAGTGGGGGTTCAAGCAGCCCTTCCATTTAGGCGGAAGATTCTTTCCAATTGCTGTGAATGGAGGCTCCAAGCACCTGCCTGTTGGTTGCACACTACGATACAGACCAAAGCAGGCAGGTACCTAGGTAGGCACGCATCAGTCGCATCCATCTTACCTGCCTTACCAACTTAAGGTACTAGAGTTTTCATGGGAGTTACTTGTGGACTACCTGGCCTTTACCACTGAGGTAATTGGTGTTCCAGGGCAATTCTGAGTAAGATATTATGGGCAGAATCTCATGATGTTGCTTGAAGTTGCTGGCCTGGTTGGTATACGCAAGGTACCTAGGGTGAAACCGGGTTGTCCAGCTATCATCACTAAAGGCAACTTGCAGGTGAACAAGGATTCGTGGCGTGTCCAGCATCAGAATGCACTGCAATTGTTGGAATTTGACCTTTTTAGTGCTGGGAACCATGATTCTTTTGTGTCACTCATTACACAGACGGAGTCTCGCAGGGACCCGACTGGCGCTAAAAATCTATCCGCCGCTCGAGATCTTACGGCAAAAAGGGCAATCAAGTAGAGTGGACCTCGGGCTTCCATATCGCTTCTTAAACTTTGATTCCCGTGGAGCCTCACGCGCCTCGCCTCAAGTCTCTCTCTCCCCCTCTCAGACCAGTCTGATTCTCATACCGAATCCACGCCCATGGTGGCTCCCATTTTAATTCAAATCCCGAGACTGATTCACCGATCCTTGGATATGAACCCCAATCACTATACGAATAGGGCTTCTGTCTAACACGCTGCTCTGATCAATAATCTATCCATCCTCCGAACAACTCACACCTCATTCTAATCTCCGCGGTGTCTCCAAACACACACGCACACACACACACACACACACACACAAACCCTGACAGCTCATTTTTTTTTAACCTTACAAACAAGCCTTGATCGTCTCTTTATCACCCTTGATTGTTAGTTTCTCCGGTATCTTTTCCGAGCTGAAAATATCCGCATGTTCGATAACAGGTCAGGCCAGCTCACTCAACCCTGGACGACTTCCTTAGTATCTCTTCCACCTGAATTTTAAGCTTCAGGTATCAGATACAAAATTCCTTATACTGCAGCTACCCCGCTGCCTAATATAGGTTGAGACTTTGCTCAAGCTTGTTCAACGACCCCCCGCCCCTCTTCCATGACAGTCTTCTCTGCAACTAAATCGTCATTGTCGAAACCAAGAAACTGCTATTAGGCGTTAATCAGGCGGCATCGCATTGGCGTTGGACTGGCGCGAATATTCCTCCACTGGACCACGCCAGCACCAACACCAACAGACCAATACTGTACAGCACAGTCAGTACATGCAGCAGCGAGGCACTTGACGCTTGAGTCCGTTCAATGACTGCTTTCTCGATAATCTGACCTGCCTTACCTAATTGTACATCGACTCGACATATTGGCTATCACTGAAACGTCACCAATGCTCCGCGTGATATCTGTCGCTTCATCGTTTTGACAGCCTCCTGCAACCAACCAACCAACCAACCATCACTCCCGCCTTTGGGACACCATCCGCCACCTATAATTCAGTTTCTTATGCCATGAAGCGGACAGAATGGCTTTTCAGAGCAGCGTTCTTAGAGATGGCGAGTGGGTGACGCAGACCGTCAACTTTCAAGATGCCTTGAAAGCTTCTTCCACCACGCCCAAAGTCGCCTCAGATCCAAGTCTCAAGGCACCTGAGTGTGGAATACTCTCTAGGACTATCATTGAGAGCCCTGTCGTTCATTGGATTCTCCCAGTTTGCTTACGATCGCGCTCTCACAACGATATCGCATTCATTGGTGTAAGTCTCTTGTTTCTTCCACAGCCTTCATATCCAAACCCCATGTGCTGGCGTCATCCCTGGCTGTGGCCATTTAGACTGCGATTAGAGATGCCGCGGGCTTATACCTTTCTGGTTTACTTGTCCATAAATGTCCGAGCTTAAGCTCGATATTGCTCCTCAAACCCTTGTCCATATGCTGAGTTGTTGCTAACTAGCCCAGGATCGCTTCGTCCAAATCAGCGAACTCCGCGATGACGGACAAGTGCATGAGGTTATACGAAAAGCTGACTTTGGCACACGAATCCGAAATGCGATAGTTCTGGGAGGTCCGCCCAAGGGAGACATCCCTGGCGCAGCCGCTGCTTCAACCAAGACCGAAGACGCTGATGTTCCTATGAAAGATGTTGCAGAAGCCAAAGAAGCCAAAGAAGCCAAAGAAGCCAAAGAAGCCAGAGAAGCCAAAGAAGCCAGAGAAGCCAGAGAAGCCAGAGAAGCCAGAGAAGCCAGAGAAGCCAGAGAAGCCAGAGAAGCCAGAGAAGCCAGAGAAGCCAGTGAAGCCAGTGAAGCCAGTGAAGCCAGTGAAGGCAAAGAAGCCAAAGAAGCCAAAGAAGCCGAAGAAAAGCGAGTACTACCACCGCAACTACTGGTCCTAATGCTCGAGACTGGTGATGCCGTTTTCCTCTTCATTCAAGAACGCTTAGATGGGACACTGCGCTTTGTAGCTACCACGTTTCAGAGCCCCAGGAATCTACAATTCTTGGGGTATCACTTTTCCATTGACCCTTCGTCGCGATATATGTCTGCTGGATCCGCTGAAGGTGGATTCATCATCTACGAGCTGGAGTCGCTGTCCCACATGAGCACTCAATATGAGAGCTGCGGATCTCTTAAGCCTGTCAAGTCTACTCGAGTTCGGTTAACGCAGGGCGTCATACACAAAATGGAGTTCTTATATCCACGACCGGAAGACGATTACCATATCATTCTCCTATTGATCATTGTTAGACGTGAAGTGAGTAAGCAGGCTCACGTGTCTCGCATGGTCGTCTACGACTGGGAGCTTGGTGACGAACTTACCGCTGTATTTCGGTCAGAGAAAGGGACACCACTACCAAAAGAGCACCGAATGCCTCTCATGATCATTCCCCTCAAAGTCAATACTGCCTTCTTGGCAGTTTCAGAACACTCGATTGGCATAGTAAAGAACGCATTCACGGGGCAGACGTCGTTCGATACCTTGGAAACACACTCCCCTCAACAGACCAGGTTGCATCATGGAGCTGCCGAACCGCTCTGGACCACCTGGGCGAGACCTTTTAGGATTAACATATACCTGGAGAAGATGGATGTCATTTATCTGGCTCGCGAAGATGGCGTTATTGCACATATCGAGATCGATTCGCGAGATCTAGTTCCAACAGTTATGACTCTCGGAACCATCAGCACCAATATCACAACCGCTTTCACTACAGCTTATGATGTCTTCTCGGATGTTTTGATAACTGGCGGCGACTCTGGTCCAGGTGGAATTTGGAAGGTGGTTCGCATTGTCTCTTCGTATCTTGGCCTCAGCTAACATCCGATTTCCGCAGCTTATTCCCCGCAAAGATCCCCAACAAGTCAGTGTCATTCCCAATTGGTCCCCTGTGGTCGATTTGGTTACGACAGATACCAATCCTTCCTGGAGGAGTGATAGCAAGAGGAAAGATCTCTCGACGAAACGCAAGGTATCATCGAACTCAAGACCGAAGTCAGATCGCATCTTCTGCACGTCCGGCCGTGGGCCCCGGTCGAGTTTGACGGAATTGAGATGGGGCATTCAGGCACGGATTGGCCTTGAGTTCGACCATGACCAGCATGTCCGCCAGTCCTGGATGTTCCCAGTTGAGGCTCAAGGAGAGCGAGGCTTCTATGTCATTTTGTCACTGCCGCATTCTACTGATGTCCTTCACTTCCCCGCTGATCTCAGCAATGCGAATGCTTTGTCACCAGAGGCCTGTCCATTCGATACATCATCGCGAACAATCTCGGCATTTCAGACAGAACAGACCGTGATAATCCAAGTCAGCGAGACCTCTACGTATCTTGTTGCACCTACACAGAGGCGAGTGCTGGCAATCTTGGATTCATTCTCCTTGAGTCTGCAACAATAGCTAACAGGGAGTCTAGCTCACGACACAATCATGGCGAAGTCTGTGGAAAGCCTTCATTGCTAGCTGAGCATGCTTGCTGCACAGATGATATCGTGGTGATATCTTCACATGGTGCAAACGCTTCCCAGCTTGATGTTTTGCTGGTTGACCAAATGAATCTGACGCACTCAACCTCCATTGATGCCAAAGGAGAAATAACCTGCATCGGTCTTTTCAAGGCGTCAGCACAGACCTACATCATTGCAGGTTCTGTTACGGAAGGGTTGCCACTCTTGACTATATACTCGCTGGCTGGCCTCGAAATTAGCAGCAACGTCACTCAGCCAGACCTTGGTAAGTCTGATGTTCGCTATTGATAAAGAACGAGTGTGCTGAATTGCTCGCAGTTACTCCTGGTCAAGAAGGTAACTTTCATATGGAAGCATATACAAGTGTGCTAGCCATCCATGATACCGCTGAGAAGGTCATCTTGGTGCTTGGCACGAGGAGCGGCCATCTTGTGACGATCCTGATACCAGGAGAGGATATTGCTCATTACTCACTTTCAATTGAACAGATTGGTATTTCACCAACCAATGTGTTTTCAGCATCTAGCCTCTTTGATGGAAAGCACGCCTTTTTCGCATGCTGTGACAACAGCCTATCCATTATGACGGACTTTTCACCAAAGGGCAGCAGGTTCAAGACCAAGACCCGAATCTGGGCAACCGACTCGAACGAACCGTCAATGTCATCACCCCCCGTGCATGCAGCCTTTTGCCTCGAAGGCAGCCTTTCTGGATACCAACGTCATATGTCTCTAATGTTACTGTCTGGGACACGAGTTCTCCTCGTTGATATTTGGCCGCATGTTGGACCTGTTCCTCGTAGCATTCTTCTCGGCGGAACACCGATGCGCGTCATCTTTTCTCAGATTTGGAAGGTCTTGGTGGTTGCACACTTGAAGGACGATCGCCCAACGCTCTCCTTTATCGATCCCGAAAGTGGTGTGAATGTCGCAACGGCAGCTAACAAGGACAAGCAGCCGTCCGATTATATTTCCGGCCTAGGACATCCAGGAGACAGGATATTTGGTCTGTATGAGTGGACCTATGTCAAAGATGGGAAACTATTTCCGTTCATCATCGTGACCACTCAACATGGTCGACTGATGATTGTGTCTGTGACAGCGCTCAAGCCCGAGAGCGACGATGGCCCGACGAGAAAACTACAGTACTGGACCCGATATAAGAAGAAAGGCTTCGCCGAGCCTATTTACACAGTCGTTGGAGATGATGTGGGTCTCCTATTTTGTGTTGGAAAGGTTCTTCACTGGGAAGTACTCGACCTTGCAGAGAAGAAGCTCAAACCTATGAAGCAGTTCAGGCTGGATTCCCCAGCTACAACCCTGCGTGTGGAAGGGACAAAAGTCTGCGTCTTGACTGCTCAACACTCGCTTCAGGTCATCGACCTGAACGTGGAATCAGAAAATAGTGACCCTTCTATTATCCATAGCGACCGAGTGACTCGGTTTACGGGACATGTGATAGAGATGGGAGACTCTGAAGAAGAGCCAGGCAAGTGGCCGGTGAGTGTTATATCCACGGCACAAGCAGGGCTTGCAGGAGTTTGGATCCCATGGAGCCAGCGCCATAAAGAGTTCGAGGTTGTCGTCACAGGGAGTTTGCCCACATCTATCAGGAGGTTCCGCAAGGGGCACACTCGACCTTTTTGGTCGGCTGTTGATCGCCAAAGACGATACAATACTTTGTTTAGTACAGCGGACCAGGCAGACATACTGGGAGTGTCTATTGATGGTTCACTACATCAATTTTCATTAATAGGTCTGGATCTTTGGCGTTTCCTCAGGTTGATACAGAACTTGGCATACCAAGATAAGAAGATTTGTCCCTTCGTCCGGAACAGTCAATCGTTGAGGGACAGTGATCCGGGGATGGATCTGGATCCAGAGCTTGAGCCCCAGCGATTCCGGGAGATGATGCATATAGACGGTGACCTATTGAAACGTTGCCTTGATATGAGTGCGCTGGAAGAGCTGGTGTTGATTGGAGATGGCATCGATTTGTTTTGCGAGTACTTGGATGGAATTGACGATGGCATATATACCGAAGGTTTCCGAGAGACTGGCTCTCAAGGACGAAAGAAGTACATTGAGCTGGGCTATGAGATTCTCGAGTATGTTCTGACTCTAGCAATCTGAGTTAGGAACATGGTGAATCACATGGAAAGGCATTTAATATGGTCTAGATAAAATAATGACTCTTGACGATAACAATCAGATTTGTGAGTCAGAACATGACTCAATTTGACTCCTGCCTATAACGCCGTCGCATCTTACGCTCAAGGCTTGAGGCTTCATCTCATCAGGTTTGCCCATTGGCGAAGGCTTACATAATATGGCACATTCACAAAATAATCATGATTCCTGGGGTTTTTGTCGTTGCCCCGCACTAGACTACATCAGAGGCTGAGGTCGGCTTGAATTACCTATTTGCCAAAGTTGTGACCTTTTGAAAGGGGCAGACGGAGTAGACCAAAATTTCTTGGGTGACAAGTACGTGCGCGACAGACATCTCGTACGCTTTTAGAGACTGGATATGTCACGAAAACGATATTTCAGAGCCTAAAGATTCGCCACTGAAGAGAAAGCCCTGGACATAGGTTCATGAATTACAGTGGTTGCCCGCAGCATTGCCCCGCCTAAATTGGTAGCCCAACCCACCTACTCGCACCCTTCAAACTGACCATATAGTCTAGGCGTGCATTCGATCCTCTCTGCCTTGCTTGCTTGATTGTGTGTGTGTGCGCGTGTGTGCTTGAGAGAGTGACCGAGACCACGGAAATTAGTTAGTAGGTTGCCTTGTTCGTCTGGCACATTTTTGTAACGTTATCTTTTTTTGGGCTTTGGTACTTTTTTTTTGCCTTCCCCCCCAAAATTTCCATACATAAGGAACGTTTAGCCCCGCCAACCTTGACGACTGCATCTCGAGTTTCACCCACCGAGACAACCGCCGAGATGCCGCCCAAGAAGAAGGGAAACAAGAAGAACCAGCAGGACGACTGGGAGGCCGAGTTGGGCGAGAGTATTGCCCCGCCTGCCAATGCCAACGGTGCCGATGGTGACGCCAACGCAAACGACGACGATGATGATGCTGGCGGTGCCGGTGGCCTGATGGCTACCCTGCGCAAGAACAAGGAGAAGCGCAAGAAGAAGGGCATCGTCGAGCCTGAACCCGTACCCGAACCCGAAGCCCCAGCTGCCGAAGAGCCCCCCGCCCAAGCCCCCGTCGAGGCCAACATCGACGATGAGTTTGCTCTACCTGAGAAGAAGGGCAAGGGTGGCAAGCAGAACAAGCAAGCTGCTAAGAAGCCCGAGCCTGCTGCCACTGACGATGCCGCCGATGGTGGCCGTATCCTGACCAAGGCCGAGAAGGAGAAGCTCAAGAAGGAGCGTGAGAAGCAGCGAAAGAAGGAGCAGGTATGCTACAGCTACACCATGGATTGCTTCATAGCATGGTTCTATTCTACTTAAATACAGCCTGCTAACAACTCGACCTTATGATAGGCCGCTGCGAAGAAGAAGGGTGGCGCTGCACCAAAGGCTGCCCCTGAGGTGAAGGAGAAGGAGGAGGCTGCCCCTGTTGAGGCTGCTCCCGCCCCCGAGCCCGCCGCGGGAGGCAAGAAGAAGAAGCTCCCCGCTCATCTTGCTCTGCTCCAGAAGCAGCAAGAGGAACTCAAGCGCCAACGAGAAGAAGCTGCCAAAGCTGAAGCCGAAGCCAAGGCCCAGGCCGAAGAAGACGAGCGCCTAGCTGCTGAGGAAGAAAAGCGACGTGAGGAGGCCAAGGCCATCAAGAAGCAGAAGGAGAGGGAGCGTATCGAGCAACTCAAGAAGGAGGGCAAGTATCTCACAAAGGCCCAAAAGGAAGAGAAGGCCCGAAATGAGCGAAAACTCCAGCAGATGTTGGCTGCCGGTATTCAAGTTGGTCCTGCAGGCGAGCCTAGTGAGAAGAAGTCTAAGCCTGCGGACAACAGGAGAAAGAAGGGCCGTGCCCAACAAAAGGTATACTTTGTGATAAAAGACACCGAGAGATCAGGATTTGCTAACACCAGACAGATCGATGAGGAGAAGGCTCTCGCAGAAGCTGCTGAGCGAGCTCGACAAGAAGCTGAGAGGGCCTTGAAGGAAGCTGAAGAGAAGGCTGCCCATGAGAAGGCCGAGGCCGAGGCCAAGGCTGCTGCCGAAAAGAAGGGTGCCGAGAGTGATGTGGAGGATGACTGGGAGGCTGCTGCTGCTTCTGACGGTGATGTCAAGGACAGCTGGGATGCTGATTCTGACGAGGAGGCCGAAAAGGCCAATGGTACATCGGAAGCAAAGGCTGAAGCAGAGTCTGGGGATGAGTCCGAGGAGGAGTCTTCCGATGATGAGGCTGCCACAGCTGCACAGTTGGCTGAGGAGAAGCGGAAGCGAGAGGCTGCTGAGCGCCGTGAAAAGGCTCACCAGGCCGCCCTTGCTGCCCGATCCAAGGATAACCTGCGATCCCCTATTTGCTGTATTCTGGGTCACGTCGATACTGGAAAGACGAAGCTCCTGGACAAGGTCCGTCAAACTAACGTCCAAGAGGGTGAAGCTGGTGGTATTACACAACAGATTGGTGCCACGTACTTCCCTGTCGAAGCCATCCGACAAAAGACGGCTGTTGTCAACCCTGACGGCAAGTTCGAGTTCAAGGTCCCCGGTCTTCTCATCATCGATACCCCTGGTCACGAGTCCTTCTCTAACCTCCGATCTCGTGGTTCTTCGCTCTGTAACATTGCCATTTTGGTCGTCGATATCATGCACGGTCTCGAGCCCCAGACACTCGAGTCTATGCGCATGCTGAGAGAGCGCAAGACTCCTTTCATCGTTGCCCTCAACAAGATCGATCGTCTCTACGGCTGGAAGCAGGTTGCCAACAACGGTTTCCAGGACAGTTTAGCTCTCCAGAGCAAGGCTGTCCGCAACGAATTTGAGACCCGTCTCGAAAAGACCAAGATTGCCTTCGCTGAGCAGGGTTTCAACTCTGAGCTCTTCTACGAGAACAAGTCCATGTCAAAGTACGTCTCGCTTGTGCCCACTTCGGCACACACTGGCGAGGGTGTCCCTGATATGTTGAAGCTCATTGTCCAGCTCACTCAAGAGCGTATGGTTGGCTCTCTCATGTATCTCTCTGAGGTCCAGGCCACTGTGCTCGAAGTCAAGGCTATTGAGGGTTTCGGTATGACCATCGATGTCGTCCTGTCTAACGGTATCTTGCGAGAAGGTGACCGAATTGTGCTGTGCGGTACAGAAGGCGCTATCAAGACAAATATCAGAGCACTGCTTACACCAGCGCCCATGAAGGAATTGCGTCTCAAGTCCGCCTATGTCCACAATAAGGAGGTCAAGGCTGCTCTGGGTGTCAAGATCAGCGCCCCTGGTCTCGAGGGTGCCATCGCTGGTTCACGCCTGATGGTTGTCGGTCCCGATGACGACGAAGACGATATTGAGGATGAGGTCGAGTCCGATCTTGCTGTTCTCTTCAACCGTGTCGAGAAAACTGGTCGCGGTGTCAGCGTCCAAGCGTCGACTCTTGGTTCGCTCGAGGCTCTGCTCGATTTCCTCAAGGACTGCAAGATTCCTGTTGCCAACGTTGGTATCGGTCCCGTTTACAAGCGTGATGTCCTGCAGTGTGGTGTTATGTTGGAGAAGGCACCAGATTATGCCATCATGCTCTGTTTCGATGTCAAGGTTGACAAGGAAGCACAGCAGTATGCAGAGGACAATGGCATCAAGATCTTTACAGCTGATATCATTTATCATCTGTTTGATGCCTTCACTAAGCATATGGACGAGCAACTCGAGAAGAAGAAGGAAGAGTCCAAGATGCTTGCTGTCTTCCCCTGTGTCCTGAAGCCCGTCAAGGTCTTCAACAAGAACGACCCCATTGTTATTGGTGTTGATGTCACTGAGGGTCAGCTCAGAATCAACTGTCCTGTCGCCGCTGTCAGGAATAATCCTACAACCGGTGCCAAGGAGATCGTCAAACTGGGCAGAGTGTAAGTCTCTAGATCCTCTCCTCCCACGAGACCCCCTATTAACAGTTTTATAGTACATCAATTGAGCGAGAGCACAAGCAAATTCCTGTGTGTAAGCGAAAGGAACCTTCCGTCGCTATCAAGATCGAGATGGGCGGCAACCAGCCCATGTATGGCCGACATCTGGAAGAAGACGAGACTCTTTACAGTTTGATCTCTCGAGCCAGTATCGACACCCTCAAGGAATACTACAGAAAGGAGGTCAGCAACGAGGAGTGGCAGCTCATCATCAAGCTCAAGCCCTTATTCGACATTTCATAAGCAGCCAAGATTACAAAAAGTTAAGAACATGGGTGGTGTGAAGCTTCTACCTCAACAACCGCGCCGGGAGCTTGGTTGCATCCTGTCCTGGAGGCGAAACTCGATGTTTCGATAACATGCTGACAGGACATCAGGTTGTAGCCAGCTCCCTTTGTGGGGAGAACAGTACGAGAACTACACTGCATATCAAAAAGAAGAGAATAGGAAAAGAAATTGCATCAACTTGTTTGAAGGAATTGTGTACGGTACTGGTTTGCATTTTCGGGCAGCAAAAAGAAAAGATTGAAGAGACGTGAAATTGAAGGGCAAGGGGCACCCTCAAGGCAACGTAGTCGTATAGAGTAGGGCTCTTTACCAACGAGGGCTGAAATGATTTAATCTTATGTTTGCTGATGCTATGTAACCAGTGTGAACTAGATGAACGACACTTGCTATTCAGTCCGGTATGCCCCCGGCATAAGGATTGTCTTCGTGGCAGGCGATCGCTTCCAACTCATCACGATAACACAATTGAATAGTGGCAGAAGAAGCCGAACCAAACTCGAGTGTATGGATCCTAACTACTAACTTAAAAGTGTAAAAAAGTGGTCTAACGTTCGGGTAACATATCCGTCATGATGATCCGGGCCCCTTTCTTCCAATAAAACAAACAAAGCTGTTTGCAACCATATCGCATGTTCTATTTCTCCTTCTCCCAAACCTGGTGCCCTTTCTTTTTTCAACATCCGTAATCTTTTTAGGCGTCATTCATCTCATATCATGCAAGCATCACGCACGCAGAGCCGACCGAGCATGCATCCGCAGTGTCGAGATTCCCTCCATTTATTCATAACTTACTGGGGGTCGGCAGAGCCCTCGGTCTCCTGTTGCGGAGCGTCGGCATCCTTCATCTCCTGGTCTGTGTTGGCCTTCTCGGCCTCCGCAGCCTTGCGAGCATCCTCCTCAGCCTTCTTCGCAGCCCGTTCGGCCTCGGCTTTCTCCAGAGCGGCTTGTCGTTCAGCCTCGACTTTCTCAAAGTGGCGCTGGACAATGGGACCAGCCATGGCGCGGATCTCGTCAATCTTGGCAACGTACACACCCTTTGTGGTATCATCACCCTCCTCGTACAGCCAATCCTAGAATTGCTATTAGTATGTGAATCTTCGAGCTATCAATGAACATGTGAACATACCTCTGTGGCCTCAAGCTTGGCCTTGATGGTCTGCTTCTCCTCTTCGCTGGCAAACTCAGAGTACTGCTCGTCGAGCTTGGCACGGAGGTCGTAGATGTAAGCCTCGAGCTCGTTCTTCTTCTCCTCGGTATCGGCGACAAGCTTGTCCTCCATAACCATGGCAGCCTCCTTCTCGAGAAGGCTGGCCTTGGTGGAGTCGTCAAGAGAGGCACTGCCTGTGGAGATGGGCAGGTCACCCTTGCGGACCTGCTTCTTCACCTTGCGGGTCTTCTTGGGGGCATCCTTATCGGTCTCCATGGCCTTTTGGGAAACGGATGTTAGCGATCGGGGTTCATAAATCGATTCTTCTAAATGCTCTGGAACAGCGAAAGCGGAACGGGACGAGTCGGTTTCTTCTTCATCGTCGAGTCGCGGGCGCTTTGCAGGATATGCTCGGCTATCATCTCCAACAGATGCGGACGATGAAGAGGCCGAGTCCTGATCATGGACGGGGGGGAAATCATTGGACGCCATATACGGCTCGGACAAACTCACATCGGGGTCTTCGTTAACCTCCTCCTCAACCTCCTCCTCCTCGACGTAGTAACCAGTCTCGACGTTCAGGACACCGTGGATGTTGACACGGGCCTTGAGTTTGCAAATCATGAAGTCGTCCTTACCATCGGCCTTGACGTTCTTGACAGAGAAACGGCCGATCCAGGGGTTAGTCTTGCCGGGGAGCAGCTCAGGCTGGGCATATCGGGCCTCGAGATCGAAGGGCTGTTTTCGGTAGAAAGTAAGGATCTTGGTCGAGGGCATGACGTTGCCCTTGTTGAAGACAGTCAGGCTGGTGTCCTCATCAGGAATATCGGGAGCCTTCTCCCAGGCGAACTCGATGGGGTAGCTGATGATGTCCTGGACGGAGAAGTCTCGGACACGGAAGACAGGGGAGAGAATGGCACAGCTGAAGGCAGAACCACGGGCAAGAGCCTCGTCGGCGTTAAGGGTAAATGAGAGAGGCTTGCCGAAGAACTCCTGGATGCGCTCCTTGAGAGCGGGGACACGAGAGCCGCCACCAACGACCTCAATAACATCAATATCGTCCTTGGTGAGCTTAGCCTGGGCAAGGGCTTCCTCGAGGGGAAGGTGGGTTCTGGCAAGGAGAGGCTCGATCATGGCCTCGAACTCCTGGCGAGTGATCATGGCAGAAGCATCAATGTCGTTCATGAGAGACTCAATGTTGACAGGAGCTTGCTGGTTAGCAGAGAGAATCTTCTTTGTCTTCTCAGCGGCGGCGATGGTACGGGCAAGAGCACGGCCGTGGGTCATAATGTCGACCTTGTATTTGCCCTTGAACTCCTTGGCGAGGTGGTCAACCAGAGCGCGGTCGAAGTCACGACCACCGAAGTCCTTGTCCCAGGTGGTGGCCTTGACAGCGAGCTCACCCTTCTTGAACTCGACAATGGAGACAGTGTAGCTGCTGTGGCCGATGTCGACAAAGCAGACACGGCGGGGAGCCTCCTCAGGGGCAGGCAGGTCGAGCTTTGTAATACCCCAGCCGAGAGCGGCGGCTGTGCCGTCGTTGATGAGGCGGAGGACACGGAGTCCAGCAATCTCGGCAGCGTCGATAAGAGCACGGCGCTGGACATCAGTGAACCAAGGAGGCACACTCAGGCAGACATCTTGAACAGGCAGCTTGAGCTCGGCTCCGGCGGTCTGCTTGATCTTGCTCAAGTACATGGCAACCAGCTGAGTGGCAGTGAACTTCTCCTTCTTGCCCAGGTAGTTGACCTCAGCACCGACCTGGCCATTGCAATCGGCCAGAGGAGCGGTCACATATTGCTGCTCAATCTGAATATCGGGGTCGTTGAATTGTCGGCCAGCAAGACGCTTGAGGGAGCTGACAGTGTTCTTGAGGTTGGAGATTTCCTGGGTCTTGGCAGCCTCTCCGAGGTAACGAGACTTGGGTCCGAATCCTACCAGGGAACTAGAGAATAAAATTGTCAGTATATATGTCTGATAAAGGTGGTGGTGGGGGGTGTGGACCGCGCGCGACAAGCAACGGGGTCAAACAAGAGGTATGAACATACGGAGTTGCTCGGTTTGAAACTTCATTGGTGACCTGTACAAGACAAACGAAGTCAGTTATGGGAGTCCTTGGAGTTGGCCATCCATCCCATCGGCAGTGTAGGAGCGACGACGAAGCAGGTATGGAGGGGCAGGGCAGTTGACTGGGATAGATGGCGGGGGAGGTTATGAGGGTATACGCACAACATCGACACCGCGGTTTCGGGCAACGGCGATGACAGTCTTGAGGGTTCCGAAATCGATACCTATACAGAGGAAAGTCAACAGTCAGTTTGATGTTGTTCAAAGTCGGGTTGTTCCTTGGGAGGAATAGCGATTGGCCGAGCACCGCCAGCAAAGAAAAAAAAGTGAGTACTCAGGGTGCATCACTTACCAACGACACTCATGATTTCGACTGGTGGGGTTT
This sequence comes from Fusarium oxysporum f. sp. lycopersici 4287, assembly GCF_000149955.1. NCBI lineage: Eukaryota > Fungi > Ascomycota > Sordariomycetes > Hypocreales > Nectriaceae > Fusarium > Fusarium oxysporum. The sequence goes on from NC_030989.1 coordinate 3,672,241, forward strand.
GCCCCGAAACACGGTATTAAGGTAGAAAGAGGAAGGGGGATATAAAGTTGAGCGATGCGCGGGAAAGCTCAAAAGAGAAGAAGGAAAGCGATCGCAAAAAGGCGGGAGATAGAGGGAGGATCGTGAGAATGGATAAGATAGAAAGAATATGGAGGGGAAGAGTAAAGTTCGGTAGGGTATGAATGGCTAAGGTTGGTTTGGTTTGGTTTGGTTTGGTTTGGTTTGGTTGGGCGGCGGTTGTTTATGGCCTGGGTTGGTCCGCTGGCGCTGGGTCAATTTTTTTTTTTGGTGGAGGGGCAGCGAATGGGGGATCCCGCTCAATGGGCTGCACTGTACTGAAATTTTCAATGGTTCAGTGGCTACAGGGAAGTACACTGTATCCGGTACCTGCGGGTCGATGTACGATGTGGTGGACCTGCAGTGTAGAGCGATGATGTAAACCAAGTATACACTACTTGAATGTCTGTCGCGATTCGATTCTTTTCTTTAAGCTGTTTCTAGAAGATGCGAAGTTTCGTTTCTTCAAAAGAGTTTAAAAACGTCTTCCGAAAAAGATGTGCTTCGACTTTTTATATTCATTATAGATCTAGTGAGACTGAACCAATGCAATATCTCGTTTGTGCTGGGATGCTGTGGTCACGTTGAACAGTTGACTAGACTTAGCAGACCCTAGAAACGACGATAGATTTCTGTGCGATTCTGTCACCAGATTCAACAGCTCCTGTACGCAATCAAATTGCCTTACAGTGGATATCAGGGATTTAAAACAGATACAGCATCCCCACTAAAAAAGAAACGCAAGGCACCAGCATCAGCCACGACGATACATACACCACAGCAACTACCTTACTAGGTAGATAGTGCTGCACCTTATTAGTGAGTGATACCCTCGACTCGAGCGTGTCCTGAAATGAGGCAAGCAGAGACTAGGCCTTTCTTACTTTTTTTTTTCGCCTCACCAGGACAAGTGCAGCAAGTAAAAATTGAGATGTCATGCCCCTCCCCCGCTATTCCACCATTTCATAGGCGAGGCAGACACAAAGCTTTGTTGATGGAGGGGCACAAACAGTGGTGTTGAAAACCCCTCTAACAGGTGAGAGCCCCTCTGATAACGATAAAGCAAGTCTTCCATTCATGGATTGATTCCTCGCCACCTAGGCTCCTTTAGTCTATTAAACATGGCAAACTTGACTTTTCCATCACATCTCAGCGCACTCCTAACCCCTACTGACGAGACAAAAATATCTCTATCAAGAATATTGAAGAAATTTCGAGACTGCCTATCTTGGTCGAGCTCAATAATATTACCACCTTAAACCGGGCCCAACCCTCCGGGTGTGACTAAAGACAACATTTGCATGATCTTGACACAGCCAAACAAACTGTGCCAAGCTGTTCGAAACTAACATCATGCATTTTTCACTCTTCTGCTCCGCCAACTTGGAAATGAACTTTCAGGTGATCGACTGGACTGGACTGGCTCACCGACAAAGCCCTCATTTTCCTCCCCGGCACACCGAAACGACAATTTGTTCATGAACTAACAGGAGTAGCCTCATGTTGGTGAGAGTTGTTGAAATTGCATATATATCAGGATGCCACATGTCAGTGAGGCTATTCTGGTTCCTTTCGCCCTCCCCCGTCCGTACTGTATCCGTAGTTGGTTGTACATAGTACGTGACAGGGTCGCTTGGAGCATTCGACCCCGGTCAACGAACGACCTGCCTGGTCTGACCTTCATCATCTTCATTTCTCTTGTGTGCTGTCATGATGGCCCATGCGGCTCCAGAATTGCGGGGTAGATGTGGGCTTCAGCATGCTTGGATCGACAACTATCCAATGCAAACAAAACCTGCTGTTCGTTGTTCGAGATAGCTTCATTTTTTACACTATGTATAATCTGAGAATGACGAACCACATAAGTAACTGGCTCAACCTAAGCAATATAAACACTGGCTTGATCCAGGCAATATTCATCGCCTTATTCTATCGGCTTTTCTTCAGTCTCCCTCTCGTCATTCGACGAGCAAACGACACGTTTGATCCAAGCCTTACTTGTTCCCCGTCAAGGCTGGTACCAATGCTTCTCTCCGGAGAAGTTCGACGACGAGGTTCAACTGGCTCGTCTTGAACGACCTGATTGTATTGAACAGGGCTTGGGGAAGTGGTCATATCTCCCGAAATCTCAGCACGTCTCATAGGTGAAGCCGAGAACCCGTGACTCGACTGGATGCCTTCCATATCGCTCACTTGAGAAGCTCGGCCCTGCATTTGTTGTGCAGTCTCATACTTTCGAATGTTTTCCTCATCCATTAGGAGCTTCATTCTTCGCTGTGTTCCAACCCCGAGATCCGCACACTCTTGAGGCTTCGAGCACACGTGGGATGTTGTTTTCCCCATTTCAATGTCCTCTGTGCTGGTATCGATCTCATCTGGATGAGCGTATGTTCCCGATGCTGTCTTTTGACGTGCCGAGAACTTGCCATCAATCTTGTCTGGTGGTCGCACCACGCTTCGAGTTCGCCCGAGTTCGGTGGTTGCGGTCGACTTACGGTTCGAGGCAGCCCTACGTGCTTCGTGTGCCGCTTTAAACGTCTCGGGGACCACGTTCAGTTCGTCTCCCTGTTTCTCAGCTTGTTCCACTGCTTCTCTTGCTGTCGTGTGCGCGTCCGCCGCCGCAGCATCGGCTCGTGGCCCGCCCCAAGTTCGCTGCCCTGCTGTGAATATACCGTACACCATATAAAGCCAGTTGTAGAACGGATTAAGAATAAACATGAGAGGATAGAACCAGATTTTGAATCGCCGGAGCTTGGCTCCAAAGTACAGCATCAGAAGCCAATTCAGCCCCAGAGAAACGGCAATGAATCCCACAGGAAGGTCGTCCACTTTCTTGACTGTAGTTATCAGGGCCAAAACCATGATGAAGAATAGTAATGCTGTTGTCCGGATGGTATTCTGCATAAAACGGACCAATATGAGAACGGGGTAGCGCTTCCACAGGCGCCAGTCCGTCAACATACAGACCTCGTTTGTGATGAAGCCTAGAAACCATCGGCGCCGCTGCTTAACCAGGGACCGATATGTCTGCACAGCCTCGGTTTTGCAAAAGGCCGATGTGCACATCTGGATCTGATACCGCTTCCTGGCTCCAATCATGAATAGATGGGTTAACCAGCGATCTTCTCCCAAGTGACATTTGGCAAAATCGAACAGGTCTTCGCACTGCTCTGTTTTGTCTACAAAATAGTATTTGGCCATTCTTCGAAAGGCTGAGAAGCGCAGCATCGTCAACGCTCCCGGGAGACAAGTGACAGAACCACAGCCAGACTCAACGGTTCGTTCAAACAACTGTCCGTGTATGTATTCCATGTCTTGTAACAGTGTAATGATGCTATGTTTCTTCGTCGTCGAGGTAATGACGCCTGTCATAGCCAGCATGTCTCTAGAATTGCCAGGGCTGAGCTCCATGTCGTAGACAAAGTTTTGTAGGCATACCTTGTCTAGGATACAGTCGGAGTCGATAAAGAGAATGAATAGATTGTCGTTCTGCTTGAGATACTCCTCGTACACTCGGTCAATGAGCTTGAAGGTTACTTTCTGGCAGTGACGTTTGCCTCCGTGCTCAAAACGTGAAATGGTTACACGTGCAGATCGATATGTGACATCAATACTCTTGGGGTATGTCTCCATCTTCATGGATACACCAAGTTTATCAATAGTGCTGAGGTAGAGTTCGTCCTCCTCCTCCCCGTCGAAGGACAAGAAAACATGGATACAGGCGGGTGGGTAATCGCATTCGACTACTGAGTTGACAGCTTTGAGGAGAACCTCAGGTTCCTCTCTGTAACAAGGCATGACTATGACGACCTTTGGCGCAGTAACATCATCGAGCACCTGTTTCATACGCTTCGTTCGACCGAGTTGATTTGTCACGACTTGGTAGATACAGAACAACCATGGCACTGTCAAGAGGATCGCGAAGGCCCAGAATGCAAACCACTGGAGAAAAGACACCATCTCATTCGGCCACAACTTTGTAACGGTATCCGGAAGTGGCAGCGTCACCACCATGATTGGGAGGAATATGACCCTAGACTTGATATTAGCTAGGGCCATGTTGTGCTAGGTGACTGGACATGGCTTACCGGAGGAGAACAAAGGCAGTGCCAACAATGATGCATAAGACATTAATAGACCAATGTTCTGCCTTTTGAAAGATTTTGACGAGGCAGTAGACGAACGCTGCCAACCAGAGAAACCACTCGAGGCATGCCATCAAAAGCACGACACCGACTATGCTGGTATATATAACCTGAAATGATCAAGTTAGCGCACATGACGGAGCGAAATTCTGCAGTATGTCGACTCACGTTTTCCAACGGCCAGTCCTTTAGTAGGGCCATGATTGCAAAGTGGCCTTTCCTCCTCGTTTGACAGCAGTTGGCAGGCAACAGAGAGATAGTGTCAGTGAAACAGATGGAGACAGTTCGTAAACTCGACCTGAAGCACGGCAACCACTCCCTAAAGATTTGTGTGCTGCAAGCCGTGCTGGACAGTGACCATGGGAGACAAGAGTCAAAGAAGGACAGGGCCGTGTTCAGAAAGGGGCCGTCTCTTAGGTTGGAGGCACTGCCTTGAGGTGAGCTCCCGGCGGGTGCCGGCAGAATATTACGAGGCTTGAATGAGCCAAATTTGGTGACACAAGCCAAATCGATTAGGAATATAATTGAAGGAAAGCAAGTGCCATGAATATCAGAGGAAACTGCCCCCTTCATAAGCTGTATGTGGGGGAAGGTGCGACGAGCGGAAGAAGATGCTGAGAACGAAAGAAACATCGGATGTAAAGACATTCAGATTCCCGTGGGAATTCAAGGCAAGATTGTCCATCTAAAGGTCACCAAAAAACTGGGTGTCATCCCAACCTCATCACGGTTACACATGATATATTGCATGCCACAAGGTGGACTTATAAGCATTAGTCGATCTGTAAACAAACACACACAAACCAATATTAGCGTTACCATTTCCACTCTTGATTAACTCAATGCGTTGACCAGGTCCAATGCTCTCTAGTATCAAGTTCAGTATTTCAATCTCAAGCTACAGCGTACTGATAACCAGCAACCTGGCAGGGGTTTAAATGCCTTCCTTAGCTATTCATCTGCTCAAGCCATGTTGGACGTCTAAACATCCTCAACTCTAGACGACGCATGTGCTTCTAGTATGCCTTGTCCCTTCTATTCCCTGGCAAACACGTTGCTGCGTCGCGCGCGTGTGGCAGGGTCGTGTTCTGACGTCCAGGCTTATACTGCGGAAGCTATCTTACTGCTGCGAGCATACTTCCGGCAATGAAGCTGGACTGCGTGAAGCCGCATTATTGAAAAGCACAGCTTGCATCAACGTTGAGAAGGATTCAGCTTACTGGACCGCACTTTGCGCGACGTGCCAAGACGGCACGAATGTGGCACAAGGTTGGTTCTCGATCACAGCATCCGTGATCATAACTCGGAAGCGAAGCGACGGTCATCTCGGGAGGCAGTCGTCGAGTGATATTGGTTTATCGCCGAGGCTGGTAGTTTCCTGATTAGAAGTCTTACCCATTTGAATATCTTTACCAATCGACATCGCTCAGTTGGAGTTTACGAGATCTTTGGCTCTTATCCTTGTTCGATCTCTCCAACCGGTTGTGGTAGAACGTCGCCGGTCGTTCGTTGCCTGAATTGATGTGTGAATATTGGTGTTGTAATGAATTTGTGTTGGTTGAGGGTCTGTACCACCATCTTGGTCTTCATTCTGCTGAAGATCATAATTGAGCACCAAATTCTTGATGCGCTGTTGTTCCTCCCTTTCAGCCTGTTGCTGGTTCTTCATTGCAATAGCAAAGGTAGAATCGGAGGGCAGTTCGACAGTCCGTGTCTAATTCCAGGTCAGCATCTAGAACGGCACAGAGTGGCAATGGAAACTACCTGCTGGCGGTTGCCCTTCTTCGTCAATAAGGAGAACGCCATAGTATGGCCAGGAGGAGATTCTCCTTCGCCTCCCTCTGTTGAGGTAGCCTCGCGGTTTTTGGATCGAACTGGAAGCGGCACATCAAAGAGCTGCTTGCGCTCAAACTTGCGCGACTCGAGACTTTCGGCCATCATCTTGGCATACTCGCGCTCAAAATCAGCCTCATCCTCAGGGTCAACTTCCTCTTCTTGTCGAGTGACTACGATGGCTTCCTCGTCAAAGGTACTCTCGTCGTCGGAATCTTCCTCCACGTCCTGTATTACATTTGTCAATCATGGCCAAGTATTTCGCACTTGATTGACTTACCTCTGCCTCCTCTTCCTCAGAAGCACTGTCTTCGTTGTCGTCGCCATCTTCGTCATTATCCACGTTGTCATCATCGGACGAAGCATCGCTTGTGGCATCATCCACGTCGATTCCCTTGTCAACGCCTGCCGACTTCTGATCTTGAGCAACGGCAAGTTGGAAGGCTTTTACGGCCTCATCCAAGCTTGTGGCAAGTTTCCATTGTGGCCGAGTTAGAGCAAATGTGTCTTGAACCAAAAACTCGATATCCATCGGCAGGGACACTTTAGTGAATATGTAATACTGCCAGAGTGTCAGTTAAAGACAACATACCGAAAAGAAAAAAGTGGTGGATCATACCTGGAAGAATGAAAGGAAGTAATCCAACTTCTTGCCCGCTGCTCCACGGTTGAAAAACATGCCGCAGGTTTCCAGCATTGTAGATACAAGTCGGATGCGGAAGAAGTCATCGGGAGGATCGAGTGGGATATATTTGCCAGGAACAGGTGGACCGCCTGTAAGTCCAGTCAGTTGATGGACAAGTTAGTAGTCTAAGGAACGTCTTACCATATCCGAATGTCATAATCTTGTACATGGTGTCAAAGATAACAGGATGTTCAAGCATACGGTAGTTATAAAGCTCGCCAAGATACTTGACTTCGGCAATACGTCGCTGATAGAACCTGTAATCATTCTGCTCGAGACCAAACGTCATAGACTCGATCACGTTATCAATAACCTTGACCACAAAGGCAGGATGGTAGCGATAGAGCGCGCTGAGCAAGATACCAAGAAGGTGAACGCTTCCATACTTCACCTTTCCAGGCTTTGAGAACACCTTCTCCAAGATGGCAACCACCTAAAACTATCAGCACTTATTCATAAAATACTGTTTCTGCTGCATACCTCTGTCTCCTCCCAGTGGAGCCTTCGAATCTGCTTCAAGATCTTGCTGTAATTTCTCTTTGTCATATCAACGTAGATCAATTTGCGAACGAATAGCTCCATAGGAGTACGTTCCTTCTGCTCGATAGCTAAACGTTCTGGTGGGTCGACGTAGTAAACAGCGTTATCGATGAGCATCCGCTCTGGTTGTCCAATATGTTGGACGGACTTCTTGCGCTGCAGAGTTTCAAGAAAGCTCATCATACGAGGAGCTGTTTCAGGGTTTCGAAGAAGATATCGGCCGCAGTTCTCAATGAGGTTGCACAGAATCTCAATGTTCATGCGTGAAAAGTCATCGAGGCTGACTTTCAGACAATGAAAGACAACATGCTCGGGCACAATGCCGAATTTTGTCAACTCAGCAAGATACCGAATGTTGCTCAGACGGACTTGTCCCAGGAAGTCTTTTTCCTTCCGTCGTTGAAGACTTCGAAACTCCGCATCAAGGTAATCGACCAGGCCCTTTGGAACATCTGGCATATATCGACCCAAAGTCGCCACAAGACGAGACCATGACGGCAGTAGGTCGCTACGACCCTTTGGAACTTCCGTCAGGGCCTTCACCAGACGGTTGCGAGAAGCCTTGGAATTCAGGAAGCAGAAATCGATAGCTGTCTGGTCTGCGATGTCCTTGTTGGTCAACTCTGGTAGACGCGCAAGCAGAGCATCGACTTGCGCTCCAATGGTTCGGTTAGCGATAGATGTGGACTGGTCATCAGCAGTCTCGGCAGTCTTGGGGGCTTCCGAGGCCTCGGATGGGTCTACCTTCTTCCCAACTTGTTCGTCCGTGTCTGTCTTCTTCCTTTTGCCGTCTTCCAGCAAAATAGCCGGCACCTTGCCTTTAAGATCAACCAGGTTTTCGTAGAAGCGTCGCTCATCTTCGTCCTCCCAGATTCCGGCACCGTCTCCCATGGAACGAAGATAATCGCCGGTCTTAACGAGACCGATAGACCCGTTGGAAGCGGCGAATGAATCATCTGAGTCTTTAAGGTCCGGCATTTCGGCCCCAATGGCGTCCGCGATAACCTGAGCGTTTGAAACGAGGCGTTCTTGAGCCTTGACCTGTTTCTCATAGTTCGCCTGTCGATCTTCAAAGACTTCACCAGACTTGACATATGCCTCGGCATTACGTCGAGCTTGCGATTGTATCGACTTCTGATCCCGAGTGATATGTCCCTTGACATCATCAAAATACTTCTTCAATATGCCCCTGAATCGATCGCGCATTTCGGGTTCGGTGAAAGGCTGATCTGCGCCAGGAGACGCCTCATTTCCACTACTGCCATCCTCGGCTTCGTTTCCTTCAGTAGTGCCGTCTTCCTCTACTGTCTTTCGGCCATCAGCGCCTGTTGGTTTTACTCCAAGGATATCCCAGCTGAATGACTTGACAAAAATGACAAGAAGCGGAAGGTTGGCATGTTCGCGGTCGTGTCCAAGCAAATCCTTAAGTACTTCGAGGGGGAACGGTTCCGCACCGGTGCCTTTGTTCGTTCGGGTCTTCAGTTCGGGAGTCTTGCCTGCGGCTCCTTTTGTTGCGTCGTCGGGCCTGCTAACATCATCAAGGGTCCTGATGACGCCAACAAGCCACAACTCGGTCACTACACGAAGCAATGCGCGTTGTCTTATGATGCGCTCCTTCTCTTCTTTCTCACGAACCTCTGGTGCCAGAGTTTTGAGGATACCCTTATCCGGAGTCGCCATCCCTTTCCCAAGAAGCCAAGCTAAGTATTCCGTAAACTCGTTGGGACCAAATCGCTGATGGAGAGCACTGACAATCTCCACGCCGGCCTCGATCTCGCCAGGCGACTTGAGTCGGCATAGTCCCTCATAGCAAGCAGATATGATCTCGGAAAGGTACTTGTGTAGGCTCAAAGTTCGGATTTCCTGGAGGAAGGTACTGAGGGTAGCGGGGGTGATGGCTGTTCGCAGTCGTTTAATGAAAGCGGTATTCTTCTTGAGAGACGAATCGAGAGTCTTTGCAACAGGGAACAAGTCTACGACAGGTGTTGTTAATACAAGATGGCGGGGGAGTGGTGGGGTAGACAGATGATTCATACCAGATTCGCCATCCCAGGCCTTTTCGTTCAAAGTGCGCAGTTCGCCTAGAGAGACAATGAGCTACTATACAAGTAAGAAGGGTGGTGAGAGATTATACGCTTCCTTGCGCGATCCATGGCGGGTCACGGTATGATTGGAGGCGATTCGCGACCTGGTAAATGTTCTAGATCGAATGTGAGATGGGTGGAGGCGGCGCTACATTCAGCGCAGGCTGCCTGCTAAGGGATATATTTCCCCAGAAATTGATGCTGTAGATAAGGCAACAGAGCCGACATGGGTGCGTCCGTCAAGCCAGGACGGGGGATATGCGATGTGGCAGGGCTGATACGCCAGGGCAGTCAGTGTCTGTTTGAGGTTTTGCTGTTACCTGATTTTGAGGTTGACAGCGATTAACGTTAAGGTACAGACTACAGCCAAAGAGGTGGAGGTGCAGGTGCCCAGGGTGGGGTCAAGTTTCGCCTGCCACCAAAGTCATATTGGTATAGGTACCTATATATTGGTACCCTGGCCTGGTCGCCTGGCTGGTACGGAAGCATTTATTTCTCCCACATGTAAGTCAGGATAGGTACATTAGAACAAGAACTCTACCTAATGAATTCACCATTAACTTCCAGCCACAAGATACCCAAGGTAGTACAAGACTTGAGGTCCAATTGCAAAGGCTGCAAACGCCGCACTAAAAGTTTACTCAGAGTTAGGGATTCAGTCACCGCATCACCATTTTCTTGAGAGTCGTAGTATTATGAGATATATGATTGGGAAACTTACAGTATCCCTAGAGTGTAAATATCATTGTAGAATCATAATGAGCCCTACCGGATAAGTGATCAGCTCTAGGTTAGGCTGCTCGTCTTGGTGGTGTAATGGAGTGAGTATATATCAAGTGCCGCGTTGTCGGGCTACTGCAGTCGTTATTGCCGGGTTTGTGCTGAACCAAGTGCCGGAACAATATTCTAGCGTCAGTGCTTGATGGAAGCCTTGATTCAATCTTCGAGCTTGTGCCCGTAGAAGCCTCGGAAGTTTCTGAGATCGAGCACCAAACGTTATCGGTGTATCCAAAAATGGAAAACTATTCGAATCTTGCATAAATACCTTATTTGGCTCGTTGAGGTATCATAAGTCATTGATTCAGTAAACGATTCCAGCCTATGCAGAATAGACCATCATATCATTCAAGACAAGACATATCATTTCCTGTTTCATCATAATCCTTCAACCTCAACTCTATCCATTGATAGTATGACCATGGTCAAATCTGGACGGAAAATATGCCCACGATCTTGAGATGTTTAGCATCTCCGGGCAGAAAACTTGATCACCTATAATGCACGAGACATTACCGACAAGTGCTCATCTATGCGCTGCCTTGCTATCTTGATGCCCTTATCAGCCCAGTTGCAAGGTGGGCCCTCAGTGATTCAGACATCTCCGGCCGCAATCAGCTAAGGAACAGACGTGATTCGCCCATCGCCTCTATCTCCTGATAACGCATACTCTTCAACCTCCGCGGGATCAGACCAGAGCCCAATGCATCCACTCAATTGTAACTTGCATCTCCTCGCGGGAAATAGAGAAACACGATATCATGAACCAAGCCTCAGCAGATCTAAATGGAGAACCTCAGGGGGGTCCTAGGCCCTCGAAACGGGCAAACGGCAGTGCCGTCACGTCAGATCACCCGCGATAAGACTTATTATACTGCACTTTCTACTACCTCTTAGACTAATCCTCAATTCAAACAATGTTATCAATGCTCTCGGTTGTGTAACTATTCTTGAAACTTCTTCACAACTAACACACATATCTTTATACACCATGGAGACTTCAACAACAACCCTCCTACAACAGGAAAGGATTCCTGAAAACTCTGAACCAATCTCAACCCATACACATACCCACAGCCTTCCTCCTACTCCTCCAGGAACAGCAAAGCCATCTCGGATAGGTAGCTTCCACGATCTACAAGAACTCTCATCAGTTGAATCTCCTCGTCTCGACCATATCAAGCCTTATCCTCTACCTCCAAAATTCTCGCCAAAGTCTGTCCTCAAGGAAGATCTCAAGACTCCTGATAACTTTGTTGAGAGAGATCCACGTCTTATTCGTCTAACTGGAGTCCACCCTTTCAACGTCGAGGCACCCCTGAGCGACTTATACGATGAAGGTTTCCTTACCAGCGAGAACCTTCACTATGTCCGTAACCACGGACACGTACCTAGATGTGAAGACGATGACATTCTCGACTGGGAGTTCGAAATAAGTGGCCTTGTCGAAAACCCCATCAAGATGAACGTGCGGGATCTCATCAACGACTACCAGCAATTGACTTATCCAGTGACGTTCGTGTGTGCTGGAAACCGTCGCAAAGAGCAGAACATTGTACGGAAAACCAAGGGTTTCTCTTGGGGACCGGCCGGCCTGTCAACAGCTCTCTGGACCGGTGTTGCTATAGGAGATCTCCTTTCTGCGGCGAAACCTAAGCGCGGAGCCCGGTATGCTTGCTTCGAGGGAGCAGACAAGTTACCCAATGGCTATTATGGTACATCCATCAAGCTCAACTGGTGCATGGATCCTAACAGAGGTGTCATGGTGGCTCACAAGATGAATGGCAACCCCCTACCTCCAGACCATGGCAAGCCTGTTCGTATCGTCATTCCTGGACAGATCGGCGGTCGAAGCATTAAGTGGCTTAAGAAGATTACTATCACTCAAGAGCCTAGCGATAACTGGTATCACATATATGACAACCGTGTCCTACCCACCATGATCTCACCTGAAGAGAGCGCAAACTTGCCTGAGGTCTGGAAAGATGAGAAATACGCCATTTACGACCTCAGCACGAATAGTGCCATTTGTTACCCTGCCCATGAAGAGAAGGTGCCATTCACGGATGCTCCGGCAAGCTATAAGGTGCGAGGTTATGCCTACAGTGGTGGCGGAAGACGTATTACAAGAGTTGAGGTTACCCTTGATAAGGGTAAATCTTGGAGACTCGCCAACATCAGATACCCTGAGGATGACTACCGCAACGCCCCTGAAGGTGATACTCTGTATGGGGGGCGTGTCGACATGTGGTGGCGCGAGACATCCTTCTGTTGGTGCTTCTGGGACCTTGACATTCCTCTGGATGAGTTGAAGAGTGCAGACGACATCATGATGCGTGCTATGGACGAGTCCATGAACGTGCAGCCTCGAGATATGTACTGGAGCGTACTGGGCATGATGAACAACCCGTGGTTCCGCATCGTGATCCACAAGGAGGATCATGCACTTCGCTTCGAGCATCCCACCCACGCTACCCTGAAGATCAAAGGTTGGATGGAGCGAGTCAAGGAGGCCGGTGGTGATCTCACTAACGGCTACTGGGGTGAGAAGGCCCCTGGTGAAGTTCAAGAGGTCGTGGTAAAGGAGCCCGAGAAGCAGATCTGCATGACCAACCCTCAGATCAATCGAAAGATCACCATAGAAGAGCTCAAGGCTCATAGTGGTGAAGAAGAGCCTTGGTTCGTTGTCAAGGGCGAAGTGTACGATGGCACTCCTTACCTCTCTGGTCACCCTGGTGGTGCAGCATCAATCTTTGGTGCCGCTGGTCAAGATGCTACTGAAGAATTTATGGCCATTCGTAAGTTCTACCTAATCATACCAAGGCAATCGAATTGTTCGCTAACATTCACTTCAGACAGCGAAAATGCAAAAGCCATGCTGCCCACATACCACATTGGCACCCTCGATGAAGTATCCCGTGCCATTCTCAGTGGCGATGCTACCAAGACGAACGACGACGCAGACCGAGAAGTGTTCCTCCAAGCCAAGACATGGAGCAAGGCTATTCTCGACAAGAAGACATCCATCTCACCAGATACCAAGATCTTCTCCTTCAAGCTCAACCACGAAGCCCAGAAGATTGGCCTCCCCACTGGCCAGCATCTTATGATGCGTCTCCGCGACCCTGCCACCCGCGAGGCTATCATCCGCTCATACACACCATACTCCGACGGCTCAGATTGTGGCCGTCTGGATATTCTTATCAAGATCTACTACGATACTCCCCAGCGCAAGGGTGGTGTTATGACACAAGCACTCGATGCCCTTCCCATCAGCCACTGGGTTGACTTTAAGGGACCTACGGGCAAATTCGTCTATCATGGCAATGGCCTCTGCACGATTAATGAGAAAGAACGCCGTGTTCGCCGTTTCATCATGGTGTGTGGTGGTTCTGGCATTACTCCTATCCGCCAAGTACTCCGCGCTGTTATGCATAATCCCAAAGACACGACGCCATGTCTGGTCTTCAACGGCAACCGGAGTGTGAACGATATTCTCTGCAAGGAGGAGCTCGAAGAACTGGAGGCTGCCAATCCTTCAAGATGCCGAGTCGTTAATGCCCTCTCTAATCCACCACCCGAATGGAATGGCCTCAAGGGTTTCGTGAACCAAGCCCTGGTTCCCGAATACATGGATCTGCCTAAGGCAAGTGGTGAAGGCGACGAGTTGGTGCTTGTTTGTGGACCTCCACCGATGGTTAAGGCTGTTGAGGCCTCATTTCTGGGCATGGGTTTCAAATCAGATGATTTTGTATTCTTCTGAAGGATCTTCAGGGTGATAATCTGACAGTCAAAGTGGACTGCTTACATATTTCACGATGTTACTTTACAGGGAGGCGTGAGGCAAATGGCGTTTAGAGGTTAGATTATTTTTTGGGATTCTTTGGCAACTCTATAAAATCAGAGTTCGAGTAACGTACGTATAAACAACAGTATGCTATACATGCTCCAACGACCCAACTCTGTGTATCTATACAGGCATGCTATCCCTGAGCAATATCAAACTGGAAAGTGACTCCTGGTCATAACATCGTAATAGGTTAAAAACAGAACCGGTAGACTCAAAGCGAACCGGTGAGGATTCTATCAATGTCCACCCTCGGAACTACCTTCAGCAGCCCCCTCGGATCCATGGCCAGTCGGGTTTGGATAGTAGAAGGCCGCAACAGCAATAGCGACGTAAAGAATGATGAGCAGAAAGCCTTCCAGGTAGTTACTCTTCTGATCCTGGAGGAATCGACCAACGGTGAGAATAGCGAGGATGAGCATGACGAGGTCGAAAACTGCAAAGTTGAGATCAAGACCCTTGTTGAGGCCCCAGCTGACAACGACGGCAAGAGGGGCGTTAAAGAGAGCAGTTTGTAAAGTCGCACCGAGTACGTGAGACATTGCCAAATTAATCTGGTTATCCCAGGCCTCATCGATGGCGGTCAAGTGCTCCGCAAGCTTCTCAACAAGTGGAACAAGGATGAGACCCATGAATGCGTCGCTGACATCACCCCTTTCGATGACATGTTCGATCTGCATGACGAGAATAACCGCCGTCCATGCAACAAGGCCCACGGAGATGACCAAAGCGATGATGCACTCAGTCAAAGTAAGCTTGGCCTTGGCTTGGTCCTTGTGCTTGTCTCGATCGTTGTGTTCATCCTGTTCGAATACAGCATCGTAAATACCATGGTGAGTTCGAGCCTGATAAAAGACATATACAAGATACGCGATGATCAGAAGAACTGAGATGACGCGCGAGATTTGGAGTGTCTTGTGGTCGAGGTTTGCGGCGGTAAGTGACTCGCCATTGCCAACACCGTACTCGAAGACAGTAGGAAGGGCCAGAACAACACCACTGGGAATCAGTCAGTTATTGAACGAGGGGGGAGGATCGGGAAAGTTATACTGACGCAGTTAAAAGTAGTCCGCTTCCAGCTTCGCTGATAGCCTCATTGAATTCCTGTTCTTCTTTCAACATGCCACCAACGAAAAAGCAAGCACCGAGGCATAGGAGCATGGTAGCAAGAATTGAACCCATGATGGCAGCCTTGATAACGAAAAACATATCCTTGGAAAGAAGAATCATGAAAAGAATGATTTCGACGACAGAGCCAATGCTAAAAATAAACATGTCAGTTGTTGTTTCTTGGATTTAAATCCATGAGGAACATACGTGATCTCGAGAAGGACACCCAAGACATGAGGCAGCTTTCGTGACAGCTCCTGACCAGCAAAGCCGATCAAATTGGCACACGGAACCATGGCGATATAGGCCAGCGCGAAAATGGTGATATGATTATCGGGCATAGCATCTGATACGCGTGAGCCAAGTCTACACAGGAGATAAGATATTGTGGGAGAAGACTTACAGCGAACAGCAATGGCAGCAGGAACGAAAGGCCAGAGAAAGTTGCAAAGCAAACTAGCTCGACTGGTTGATCTGAACGAGATCTTGGAAAAGTGAATAGGATGGAAGCCCTTTCGACCACTCTCGCCCGCAGGCTTGATATGTCGAGACATTTTGCTGTTGCCGTGGCTTCTTTTCTCTCCTCTCTTGTGTTCGCTATATGTGTTTGGAACCGGGAGAGTACGGTCGTCGGATGAGACTTGTCGCATGTCGGGAGAGTTGTATGAGCGATGCCGATGGGAGCGTGAAGAGGAGCGATCTCGAGGCATGTCGGCTGCCTTTTGTATGTTCACTTGAGTGCAGTACGGGACAGTTCAGGTATAGTCCTCTCAAATTTCCGAGAGAGAAGGGTCGAGACCAGGGACTAGGACCTAGGGGCTTGTAGGAGGGAGCCAGCTGCCAGACCGCCCAGCGTATACGGATAGTGTGTGTTTACTTGCTACGGTTGGAGTGGTTAGTAGGCAAATAAAAGGGAGAGGACCAAGCGCGTAACAAAAGAGGGAAGGGAAGGATGGATATAAGTGTGTGGGAGAGAAGAGGAAAGCAATGCTGTAACGAGGCACTCACTCCCAGTCGATCCTCTATTCAATGCATTGCTACTGTATGCGAGTACAAGCTCCATGTTTCACACCTCTCGGCAGACCTAACCCCCTTTTAGATCTCTTGGTCCACGGCTCATCCAAATCTCCCCAGTAAATAAAAAAGACCCCTTGACCTCATGAGCCAATGAGATAGCTCCAGCATGATGAGGATGCGTTCACCCACAATGCTTGTGCCCTGCCAAGTTTCGTCTCTAGCAGGCCAAGCCGGGCCCAACCGTTAATTTTCGGGGGGACATTGCTTGGCAGTGCCTTGAATCTCACCCTAGTCCAGCTACGTCACTGACGCTCTAGCCGCTGTCCAGACGACATCATTGTACAGAGCAGAGCTAGGTGCTCCATTGCTGATTGCTGGCATTTCTCTTACCATAAAAAGCAGTCTTATCGCACTCTCACTCATCCTCCTATATCTTGCTCTACTCGTCATACCAACAGTGGTGACCTACGTAACTAACTAGTGCGATTCAAATTATTCTTGTTTTTATCCTTATTTCATATCCTTCACACTTTACCCTTCCGAGGTCTAGACCCAAGCCATCTTACCCCATACAGGCCACCTCAGCAACACCAAATCACACCCTAGACGCTAGACTTGGAAAAAGCTTGTTCATCAGCCAGACAGGGGCATTAATTCTGTGATCCCCTGTGCCGGTTTCCCGTCTACCGACACTCCCATTCCGATTCGACGCCCAAAGGAGGCTTCATATCGAATTTGCAAGCCACTATGCAAATCCTCTTTTGCTAGTTCCTGTGTGATATTCTGATATCACAAGTGCCAGAGCTGGCGGCCTCGGTCTGCTTGTGCAGCTAACACTGTCAACCTGGGCAATTTCCGGCACCGTTGGTGCATATCATCATATTTGAGCAGGCAATGCAGTAGAGGAAAGAATCGAAGAACCCTATACGCTTATGATAACAATAGGACTGCTACTAGAGTCAGACAAGATAAATTGTACATATCCCGGGACGTGGCGTCAAGTATTCGACAACATTAGACAGGGCTTCCCTCGGCTCGTCCACCATTCAGTTGAGTTATAACCATCCTAGCGACCCTGCAGGCTGAAGCATGTATTGCTGCATAGTCGATATCCATAGTTTGATGGAGGGAATATTTTGTCATGGAATAAGGGCATCGTGATTTCAACTAGGGCGAAAACAATTTTGGGATTCGACAGCCGAAGTACGCCCTGAAGGATAAAGGAATCCAAAATGGCTTGAAGAGTCGAGAAGAAGACGAAGTTTGAGTGTGGACCGTATATAAGAGAGACTGGAGATCTCGATTCGTTGCTTGGAACGAAGGTAGGTGTATATACTGGGGGGACGCAAGTGAATCCTTTGCCAAGTCGGTCGTAATCGAACTAATTAACAAAATGACAGTGATAGCGGCATGTAAACTTAGACCTCGTGTTGTTCTTTATTCGTTGGTATCGCCGATGTTACGGTTCTCGAAGGCTGCCTCTTTGGCCCGGTACGGAACAGGTTCTGCCAGAACAACTGTTTCAGTACCTATGGGAATGTTTAACTCTGGACCCATCGGCAGTGACTCCATATCAATCTCGACGTTCAACAGAGTCTTGAGGATCACTTGACTGCCCGCTTTGCTCATCACTTCGTTCGCTTGCTTGCACAACTCTGATGCCACGCATTCAACACAACCTCGCTCGCAGTGACAGTCTTCGACCCGCTTCAACGCATCCCGTAGCAGCTGGTCGACATGGTCAAATGCTTTCGTGCTGATACCTGAGCCTCCTGCACCGCCTTTGGCATCGTAGAATGTTAACCGTGCTGGTCGCTTCCGCTGTGATTCCTGTTTTGCGAACTCTTTCACTGCCGTCTTGCACTCTGTTCGTACATCGCCAGGCATGCTGATAACAAAAGCTGGCAGTAGACTCATAATGGCATGCTCTGCAGCGTGAATAGCGGCGGCAATATGAAGCCGTCTCTCTTGGAGAATGCTCATCGCCTTCTTAGGCACATCGAGCCACATTCCCTTACTGAAACGTATGACTGGTGGATTGTCCACCTGTACCGCATCCAACACTCGGTTTTTCTTGTCGACCTTGAAGAATCCAAACACGTTTTGCTGGATCTTGATTGTTCCATAATAAGCATGCGACCGAGAATTCGAGATTGTTCTGATGGCCTCTGTCTCCGTGGGATCGATATCAGTATAATCACGCTGAATAGTTGTCCACTCAACCTTGACCCTTTCCACCCTGGCCATTCCTTTGTCAGGCTGGAAGTCTCGTACAAGGTAGGGATTACCCTGGTGAAGAAAAATGGCTCCATCGTAAAGTGTAAAAGTTGCTCTGGAGGCCTCCAGCTCCTCCAGGACAACATTCCGGCCGTTGGTGATATCTATGATAGCAAAGTGGTCGTCTTCCGTGTCTCGTATAGCAACATACTTTGCAGGGACAGGGCGAAATCTATCATGGCAATGATAAAAGCCCATGTCATCTTTTATTAAGCGCTCCATGCAAATCTTCGGTAAGTCTTTGCCAAAGTATTTTGCATCATCCTTTGGGCGTATTGGCATTTCATATGCCGCGCATTGAATGTGCCCTTCACGCACAAGCATGTTCTCCAGATCAACCTGCAACTCGCAATTGGGCTTTGTGAATAGCTCGTCTGGATTCTGCATGTAATGCTGGTCTGTAGCAAATCCGTCGCCAACGAGTATCGAAAGTGAATCCTTGTTGCGACGGCCAGCACGGCCACTCTGCTGTCGCAGGTTGGCAATCGTATAAGGGAATCCCCACGTCATGACACAATCAAGGGAGCCTATGTCAATACCGAGCTCTAACGCAGTGGTTGCAACAATTCCGAGCAGTTGACCTTGAAACATTTCAGTCTCGATCCTGCGGCGATCTTGTGCTGTATAGCCGCCACGATATCCCATCACCAGATTGGTACATTCTGGCCGCCCCAGGTTCTCGAGCTCCTGCTTGATAGTGCTCACGAGCAGCTCGCATTGCGCCCGAACTCTGCAAAATGCAATGATCCTTACACCTCTTAGCATCAGGGCACAAAACAGGCGTGCGCATTCAAACTTGGTGCTGCCACGGCCAGATGCAGGATCGCCAGGGTCTTTATACGGAGTGTTCCAGCACAGAAACTCCTTCCGTCCTGATGGAGATCCATCGTAATCTATCAGCTGGACGTTTTCTATGCCGAATATGGTTTTGAAGTGTTGCTCTGGGTTCGCAACTGTAGCAGAACACGATATAAATTTGACGCGCCGGTTTCCCACGGCGGCACATATTCGCCTCAGTCTTCGCATGATGAAGGACATGTGAGAACCCATTTGACCATTATAATAGTGCAACTCATCCACTGTTGACGATTAGTACGCGTATAGAAAGTATAAATTAAAGGAAGCGCTTACCAACGACATATTTCAAGTTCTTCAGGTAAGATCTCCATCGCTCTTCTTGGGGTAATATGGTAATGTGAAGCATATCTGGATTAGTAAAAATGATTCTTGCTTGCTCTCGAATCTCATTGCGCTCAGTCATTGGAGTATCCCCATCAAAAGTCTCCACCATAGTCTCTTCAAGACCAGGCATATAACTCATCATCTCTTTCAAGCTCCTCTTCTGGTCCTGTGCTAAGGCTTTTGTGGGAAAGATGTACATTGCTCTGGAGTTGTAGTCCTCTTCGAGGGCACGAATGACCGGGAGTTGGTAGATCAAACTCTTGCCAGAGCTTGTCGACGTTGACACTACAACGTGCTTGCCATCGTGGAGACTGTTGAGAGCCTCTGACTGATGCGCATAGAACTGTGTGATTCCCTTGGCGTTGTATAGAGCGTTGACCAAATCCTGGCTCAAAAGAAAGTTGAGGTCCCCATACACAGCCTCCTGCTTCTCAAATACTCGATGTCCATCAGGGACAATCTGCCCAGTATACCAGGGGCTCTCCTTGAGCTCCTGTACGATTTCTGGCACGGTCTTTCGTTCCTTTGGTATGCTTTCTGGTATCGAATCGGCTGCCTTCTCCGGGGCAAACTCTTCTTGGGCAGAAGGGGCCGGGAAGTATGCCTTTGTTTGTTCTTTGAGAGTTTCAAGTGGATCAATCCCATCTTCGGAGCATTTGTTGAGGAAGACATTAATAGCATTGGTGAATTTTTGGTTACGCCTCTCGATCAGATTGGTCATCTGATTTTGGCTGAAAACAGGCATTCTCAGCTGCTCGTCTCTCAATTTTCGGTTCGGCTTCGTTGGCTCGCCAGCCTTGCCTGGGACTTGTCTCTTCAGATCGCCATCGATGAATTCGAGAAAAAGGACTTCTCGTCCTGCAGGTTCAAGATCCCGATCATGTTGTTTGTCAAGGCTGTCCATGCCAGTGTACCCGCCCACTGAAGCATCATGCGCAGGAGCCTGAGACCTGAATGATTTGCCAGTTCGGAAGACCTCGTCCCTTTCAGTGCCTTTGACATCAAGTTGCAGCATATTCTCGTCGACATATGCAAAGAAAAGACCCTCAGGGCGAATCGCCACCATGGAAGCAATCTCATCGACCAATAGTTCCCGCTTGATATGGGCTTCAACGGCAGATTTTATAGTGTCAAATGTTGTGGCGAGATGTTTTCGAGTGGTGCAAAAGGTGTAGACAAGATTGAGAGCTCGATGCGTTCGTTCAACCTGCTTAAACTCTTCTGGCCATTCCACAGCGCAGGGTACTACTGCACTGCTGGCTTCTTTCTGAAGGGTCGGCCGTGATTTTCCTCCCTTTCCTCCCCGTTTGGATTTCGAGCTGCTCGGCTGACTTGAAGTCAGACTCTCTGCTGTTGAGTCCTCGTCGCCATCACGCTTGCGTTTTGCTCCTGGCAGTGGATATTCTGCGTTAGGACCAATTCGGTCTGATATTTCCTTGCGCTTTGTCATGTCATCACTGGAAATTGAAGAAATGTGCGAGGCTCGGCTGAACTCATGACAAGGTGAAAGCCGTTTCAATACGTGAAAGTGGCGACGTCATGCATTGTTCGAGTCGCGAAATTGATGCCAAATCACGTGCATTAATTATAATATCACCAATAGCCAAATGTGACGAGCAATACAAAGCCTAGTAGAAATGCAGGTATTATTGTATCAATCGAAGCGTGTTTATTTGTGCGAATATGACTGCATGGCCAGCACACGGCTGTAACACCATCTCCATCCACTTCTCCAGTGTCCAGGACCTATACTAATGGCTTCCCAATGCCATTGTTGAGACACAGCAGTGCTCCCCAAATGATAGCTATGTATACACAATTCTATCCATGGTTCCGTGCAAAAGCCAGAAAGAGAATAGGCTCTCACGGTGCATTGTATCAACATGTGTGCTCCAAGCTGGGCACGACTTTATATCCTTCTAGTCGTCTGCCCTGCTTGCCATTTGTATAAACGGCAGCTGGCCAGACTGGCTCCCCTCATGTATCAATGCAAATCCCCGTTTGCGATTCTATCAGGGCTTGAGGCAGGGCATCACCTCTTTATGGGGGTTTAACAGCTTTGCAAGAGCTTTCCAAACAGTGACTAACTGTTCTGGAGTTCTTTTTGGATGATTCCAATCTCATTCATGAAAAGCTTTGCGTTAGCAGCTGACATCTGCATGACATTTGTCAGTTCCAAGTAACGTATAGGAAATTCAAGGCATTGCGACTTACTCTCATTGTAATGCTCACAGGTTTGGACTGTTCACCCTCGAAAGCAGTGAAGAGAATGCCAACAGACTTCAATGAAGCCTTTTCTTGGAATTTCATGGCGGCGACAAGCGCTGTGTTCAAAATGACTCGATGTGTTTGATCCTGGCGCATGATGAGACGGGCAACCTTGTGACCTTGGGATTCTCCTGCGGCCTCCTCATCCATTTCCAAAGCGGAAGCATCAAATGATCCGGGGATGACAGCGCCGTTTTCGTCGTACTCGACACAGGCCTGAGGCACATTAATTTTAAGCATGCCTGCACCTCGTTCTTTCCAGCCGGCCTCTTTGTCGTGGTAAAACATCTTGGCTCTCACAGAGACAACCGTTGCCTCGCCGGCTTCGCCATCGTTGACCTCGACTAGTAACTGTTAGTACTAAATTGACAAATAGATAGATAGGAAACTCGCTTTTCTGCAACTTAAGCTTCTTTTTCTCGTCGGATTCCTTCTCTGGCGAAACAGCACGTTCGGCTTCAGGAGGTTGCTCACTCTCCTCTCTTTCTTCGTCCTCTTCTTCGCCCTCCTCGGATTCACTATCCGGGGCACCAAATGGCTTCGCAGGTTTCTCGCTCTTGAGGGGCTCCGCACCAGGCGCGGCGAAGCTCGAGAGGGGTTTGGTACCCCCTAGAGCAGATCCAAAAGTGCTTCCCCCAAAGGGGCTTCCGTTGCCTCCAGGGCTCCTTGAAGCCCCAGGATCACGCAATCTTGTCCATAGCAGCTCTATCCTCTTCCCTCAGCCACCTGAGACGCAGTGGTGTGCCAGGCGCCCAAGTCACACGCTTCGCTAAGCGAGGGCTTGCCAGCAGCGAGTGACCCGAACGCACTTCCGCTCTGAGAGGCACCAAGAGAAGCAAAGGGCGATGTCCCGGACGACAGCTTGCCAAAGCCAGACGCCGCGAAAGCGCTAGCAGATGTTTGTCCTTGGGACTTTTTTGTCGGTGATTTGCCCGCTTCGGTGTCTTTGGTCGCCTCGCTGGAAGCAATCGTTGATGGCTAAAAAGAAAGAATTAGTCCAGCCCCCTACATCTTGGCAAATAAAACTGCAGTTAGCATACCAAATCTGTATCTTCGTCGCGATGTCGCTTCTTCTCGGGCTCGGTTCGTAGAGCTCTATCCTTGGCCGAGTCCGATGATGCTACACTGTTCGCATCGTTTTCCTCAGCATCTTTGCTTCCCTCTAGTTGGTCATGTGCGCGCTTCTTCTTAGGAGAGGCGACTTGCTCCTTCAAGTCATTGTCGGGCGCATCCGATGTGTTGGCAGCATCTTCTGGACCAGACGTTGGAGGGTCAGAGATAGAGGATTGCTTTAGTTCACGACGAGTAGCGCGAGTCTCTGCGTCTTCCTTGGTCTCGACGTTGAGAGGTTCGTTCTTGGGACTGGCATCGGGAGCGTCGTCGGCCATGGCGTTCAAAGGCTTGGTGTGATGACGGCAGATTAAGGACGATCAACGACAAGACGATTGGGTTTGATAAGGGGAAGACGTTGAACTTTTGACGCAGAGTTTATAGCTGAAGATATAGCACAAGACATGGAAGGTCCGAGAATCACGAGTGATGTATGAGCAAAAATATGCGCTGGACTCGGAATCAGGCTGGGCGCAGGTTGTCTGAGTAGGGTCACTCTTCGATGTTGGAATCGAAGGTTGAGTTGAGCGCTGCGTGGAGCCAATCAAACACATGCAGAGTCGCCAACGTCAAAATAACCAGAGCTAACCTAGACACCTGAGCCTACTATAGCTAAGGTATTCACCGCCCGCCTGGCGCCAATGTCCACGCCAGCAGGAGGGGTAACAATGGAGGATCGAGATTGGACGTCATTTTTACGATTAAACAAAGACAAAATGATCACAGACAGTTGGGGAAAATGTGAAACGCCCCAAAATATTGTATGTAAGTTGGCTTTATACTGAAACTTGACCCTTAACCATGACTTTGTTCCACCTTTAAACAAAAACATCGACCACCTTCACCGATCTTTAAATGGATCAAAGCCCGCCAGTTCATACCTAACGTACGGACCTAGTGCATCTGCTCCGGGAGCAGGGATTATAGCCTTGCTCTAGGTTCAATTGTCACACGACAAATGCAAGTTCATGAACTATCCATACCATGATTCGTGAATGCGTAGCCATCTCATGTTATCAGCCTTTCATATGCCCAGAGATCTCTGAATCTAGGATAGGATAGGATAAGATAGGACCCAATGGCTCGGTACCGTATCTCCACGTTAATCGCGCCAGGGTCTGTTTCGTCTTAGGAAAACAAACAAACTGCCATATTCGACAAAGCATATCATGATAAAAGTGATACATATTTGCAAAGAACAGTTCAAGAACCCTAGAAATCAGTCCATAACACCACCCCATCACCGAAACACTCAACACCGCAGTTCTAGTCAGGTTCCGGTTCGTTTCAAGTAAGAATACATCAGTCTAAATCAACCCTTTTAACCACTCCGTCTTTTCAAATCGCAGCAACCGAATACCGAATCGCGTTTCCTGGTAACGAGCCCGGGCCTAGCTGATAAAGCACAGACAGCCAAGACCGAGATAGAAGACAAGCAGAGGGTACACTGCAATGGCTACTCGGTTCTTGACAACTCCGCTGCCACCTAAAATGCTGACACCAGCAGCCAGAGACCAGCTGATAAGGACGATATAGATGGGGATGCGAGCGATCCAGTGGAGACCCAAAGCAGACATCATAGCAGCAAGAACCAGAGGGAAAAGCGTATATCCGATGATGCAGACGCTCTGGGCGAAGGAGCTTTGAGCAAGTTAGCGAATGTCATATGAGCAAACCCAGATAGCGAAACATACATGTTACCACCCAACAGTTTGATCTGTAGCGTCACGACAGCCTCACCGAGCCAAATCATGGCAAAGACGCCACTGAATACAGCATCGCGCTGTTCAGATCGAGCGGTGATGCTCAGGAGAACACTTAGAAGTAGACAGAAGATCAGAGGACCCCAGAGATCCCAGTCGCGAAGACCAGGAGTCATGTTGCTCTGGAGCAGAGCCTCAGCATCTACCATACGGCTCGCCAGTCCAGTGAGTTCTTCCCTTGTCCCTGAAAGACCTGCGCCGCGGATGCTGGAGTAAGCGCCGCGCAGACCTCCCTCGTTATCAAACATAGTACCCCCCAGAAGATAGCGCGGGTAGAGCACTTCTCTGAGCTTTGCCCAGACAGCGAGCAGGTCGCGCCGCAGTGTATCCCATACGGACTCGTCAATTGTATTTTGAGGAGCTCTTCGGTCTTCTCCGGGGATTCGCGAGGTCAGATAACCTTCGTCCAACGGTCGCGACGATGAGCTGGAGCCAATGTTGCCTGTCAAGGGCTGACGGGCGTTGTTGGTCGCAAGAGGGTCGTCGAAGTCGTTGAGATCGGCTGGATATAAGTCAGTTTCCACGGAGTGTAAAATAGAGCTTTGTATGTTCCGGCAACAATAAGGATCCGGTGGGCGATCTCTTACCATCATCAGGGTCGATCAAGTCGTCCTCATCCTCCAAAGGTGGGTTGGCATAGTGCCCTCGAGCGCTGGAAGCTGACATGATATAAGCTTGATGTAGAGTTTCGCTCGATTTGAACAATCAATTATGCAATGCGCGCTGATGGCGATAGTGCCGTGGCTATCTTTCCGGCGTCACAGAGAAGTCGTGGTTTTAAAAGTGTGAAAGCTGATGAATATGAAGCTGACGTACGTATCTCTAGGTAATAACGGCGAAACTTCCACGGTCGCCTCTCCAGAAACGACCCCTTGATGAGAGGTGGCCCAAGCTTCCCTTTCACTGCAGCCAATCACAGCGCCGTCCAGTTCAGGTACGGGCAGGGGGCCTCTCAAGGGCGAAGCCATTTCAATTGGATCCCTTGAATGAAAGATAATTCTGATTCAAACACGCATTTACTATTCTAGAAATGGAATCATTTATTTGAGGAGCAAGGGAAATCAAAATATATTAACCACCTTCCAGGTTTTTCCTAATTCATATTGTCTGACGATTCCAGCTACGCCATGTCATTTCTCCTCACTACAACATCAGTGCGACTCAGAGCTTCTTCAAGGTTGAGACCGAACAGAAACAAGCCTACAGCCACTGAGCTCTTTGAGTTACAGGCAAAGTCAAAGCTCATTAACAAACACACCATTCAACCCCTTCCCCTCTCATTGCCTTTGTTCAATATTTCATGATCAATGATATACGTCTCCAGAATACTTTCGAATAGGTCCTGCCTCGAACGGCACTTAATGCCATCCGTTTGTAGGATTATGGTGATCCTCGGCTGACGTGGTGGGAACTTGAGGGTTTCCAAGCCAATGCTGTCCATCGCTCCACTGGCTTGGATGTTGGTTCACTGAAGAAGCCGTCATGTTGGAAGGATCCTGATGGTGTTGACGGCTGTTCTGGGCAAATGCTTCTTGGTTGCGCTGATGAGCTGATGGTTGTGAATACCATGGATTACCATGGCCATTGGTTGCATGGTTCTGATATCCCAGACCAGCCGTACTGTAGTCTGCTGTTCCCTCCATCGAAAACTCAGTTGACACCGAGTCCTGCTGGTGGAGCGATGGCTGCTGTCGTTGGGCCTCTTGAGCCCATCGCTGAGCAGCCTGGTTGTAAGGCCCTTCGTATGAGGCGTCTCCCGCTTCAGGGTCCCATATGGGAAGACCGTCGGGAGGTTGAGCCTCTCCTGACGGCTGGCCATGACCATGAGATGCTATGTTTCCGTTGATACCCACAAGGGCCCAAGCAAATACCGCAACATCTCTAATGGATTGCATGAGCTGATCCATAGGCGGCCCACCGGCAGCTTGGATACCGCTTCGCAATGGCATATGGTGTGGGGCATATGGAGCTTGGAAATTGTGAACAGCCTCGTGAGGATACCGGGGATACACAGGTTGTTGCGCCCAAGGAGCAGCGAAAACACCGTGGTCGAAGGTAGAAGGAATTTGGGGAGGCTCAACACTGGGAATCTGAGGTCTTGCTCGGCGGAGGATGACGACAAGACCGTCAGAGGTACATGAGACGACCGCTTCCAACTCGACAGAAGGTGCCAACTGTCGTGCTGGGCGGCTGCGCGATCTGCGTGCTTGGGGTGCGTTGTCCTCAGGTGGTGGCGGCGACTGTGGTGTGAGAGGAGTCTGATAACGAGTAGCTCGTGAGCTAGAGCCCAGAGCATTGGAGCTCGTAGTGCGGGATTCACCTGATATTTCGTTGGAAGTAATGCCATCCTGCATGTCCACATCGGGTTCTACCTTGATGGAGGGACCTGCTGAGCCCCGGTGGGCGTTGGAGTTCGAATCGAGATCCATGGCACCATCCAGCTTAACACCACCTCCCTCAGAATCGCTGGAGCGGCGGCTCTCGGCACGTCGTTGCTGATTTGGAGCCATCAAGCCGCTTCCAGATCCATTCTGGTCTGGGTACGGGCTGTTGGTGGTGCCGTTTCTAAGGTGACGAGGCCCCTCGCTTTCATTTCGTCCATTAACTCCATCAATTGTCGACTCTTCATCAACATTGCTCTCTTCTTCCTCGAAGTCTTCGGGTCGTCGTGGATCTCGGGACCAGAATCGCAAGTAAGCAATGGAATCATTGGCTTTTGCACTCTCAATGCACTTGAGTGCATCATCCAAGCAGGTCTCTCGAATGCATTCGTAGAAGCTTTTATGCTGGACTTGGTCGGCAGGAACCCCGAGGATGGAGGCGACAGCATCGGTTGCAAACATAATAGTCAATGTTCTAGTAAACCGATTAAGGATAAGAGCAGCTCGGGGTTCACGCTCTACAGGTGGCAACCTGAACTTGGGGGACAGATGTTGCAACATGTGATATCGTGGGTCTCGAGGGGAGCGTGAGAAGAGACGCCGGACTTGTGGTGCGTCCAGAGCACGTCCTACATTATATTAATCTATGCAAAAGGGTATATCAAGGGGGCAAGGTAACTGCGGTGAACATACTCTCACTCTTGGCATCACGCCGGTAGATACTTATACAAGCAAAAAGAATATCGTGGACGATTGAGAAGCAGCATTCACTGCTTACCCAACGACCATCACGAGAGCGAAGACGTGCATAGTGCAGGACGGCAGCCTTGTCCAGCAAGACACCGCGACTATGGACGGATCGCGCATATGGAATTTCATCCGGATGAAAGAATTCGAAAGCCGACTTATTGATGACGTCCTGTGGAGAGTATCCAAGAATTTCAAAGATGGAATCAGACGCGTAAAGGATATTAGCGTCCGGATGTAAATCTGGGTGAAAACGTGTTAGTGAAGGTTTGGGAGAGAAGAGACTGGGACAGAGATAACTCACTATGTATAGTCAAGAAAGTATGCTCCATGGAGATGACGGTGCAAGAGCAGCGAGCTCCGCAACGAATTGGCCTGATAGTAGAGTTCTAGTTGAAAGCGAGAGACAGCGGTATGCAGGCAGGGCGTGTCCAGTGAACGTTGGCTAATACCAATCGATAGTCACTGGAGAGGCGAATATTGGATGATCGTTCGAGATCAGAGTTTAAGCGAGTGCACGAAGGGACTCGACAGCGTATAAATCAGAGTCGAGGAACAGAAGAAGTGATGTAAGTGGGTTGAAGGTCTCCCACCATCGATAGGTCTAACTCGCTAACTTGAGATAGTGTCTTTTGGCGTCAACTGCCAGAGTGGATCTAGTCGATAGTAGGTGTGAGACTTTGTGATCTAGAGGCGGGTAGTGGAAGATATCTTGGATGACAGGGCACGGACGCGGTAATCAAGTCCGAGGCCCTGACAGATATGGGTTTTAGGGACTAGATAGGGACTAGAATAGAAGTACAATGTTTGGGAGTTGTTCAAGATGAGGCAATTGTTGATCTGGTGATACAGATCACGAATCTCTGAGGGAGAAACTGAGGTTGACGATGATGGACAAAGTTGGAGAGTACTTTGGTCAAGTAAAGAGATGCTTGGGCACTGAGATACCTAGCAGTTATAGATTTCTCTCTATGGTGCCTAAGAGCACTGAGGAGAATGAAGAATGAGAATAAACTGAGTTGCTGCTGAGTTGAACAAGTGCGGGCAGCACAGAGATATATGAAAAAAGACCAAGAGATGGCTGTCAACTGTGAACCAGGGTTGTGCACGAATCCAGTCTAGGGACATGGCCCCGGAGCAACGCGCATCCGGGAATGGGGAACTCAACAGTGTTGTTTCTGTATCTGTATGTGAGGCTCGACAAAAACAGGGAGTGAAAAATGAAAAATGAAAAATGAGATTCTCCTCTGGGCTTAACCGGGGGCTTGACGAGTCAAGGTTGGTTGGTTGGTTTGCGATGAATGTTTGCTGTTTAACAAGTAGAGATTGTCCACACTCGACGTCACAGCTGAAAGATTTGTTAGTTTAGTGCTCGACTATTGTTTGAGACCAGTCCTGGTCTTTTGACTTGGCTTTGAGCTGTTCCTGAACTCCCTGGACCCCAAATGATATCGTCAACGATATACTCGAGAGACAATGTTGTTGTCGAAAAAAGATCGTCATCCTCAAGTACCTCGTCACGGAGGCTTATGCACCTGAGACAAGGTTCTTTACAAGGTATATTCCAACCCCATCACACAAAAGCTCAAGGCTAGGAGGGACACGAAATGCCACTTGCAGCGATGGTGAAGAAACCCCGAAGTTCGTCGGATGCACCGTTGACGGGCGGCGGATTTACCGTTTGTATGTAGGTACAGTACCGTCCTGTGCCTCGACTAGGGAGACTCGAAATGAGGCTGCAGTTCCGGAGGGTGGCCACGATGCTCTACTGGGTTACGTATGTCTTGGTCTTGGAAAAAGCAAAGAAGCTCAACGCCATCCTTGACACTCAATGGCCGAGTTTCGAGAATAGAGACAACAAGAGTCTCTCTGCTGCAGGTTTATCCGGTTCGGTAACTCAATGAATGGAGAAAACAATTGGGACAACCAACCAAGCCCACCAACCCTTGAAAAGCTGAAAGGAAATGGCTTGCAGTCCTCATTGTTCGCATGACTCGAAGGTCCGTGCAAACTTTTGATGGGTTTGTCTGCTCTCGGTACATATTCTCTCTTTACTGTGGCTTTCTTTTTGATGGCGGGGAAGGGAACGAGGAATGACGTTGAATAGAATGACGAGTAAGATTAACGGCCATCTACGGAAGAGGAATAGTTGTCAATCGCTGAAAGAGGGGGACCACAATTAATCGCCGCTCCGATGTCGAAACAACAGAGCTTAAACAAGGATCGAGCTTTTTGTACTATCAATCGAGGAATTGGCTTTGTTTTCTCCGATACTTTCCTCAATTATCACTCAGGGATACATCAGCTACTGCACATAACATACAATTCAGTGTTTCAAGATGAGGAATAACTTCTACAGATAATACAGGACTATTGTACCCGAACCAGCATATACCTCTCGTGACATAATTCTTTGTTGCCTCATCTATAATAGGTAGTCCACGGCATAGAACAAGGAACGCCCTATCTCTACCTATCTCTCAATGAATACTAATCGTCACACTTTTGCATGACCAGATACTTCGTTTTGTCTGTTGTGCCACAATATGCCATGCCCCCATCCGTCTCAGCATGCCGTATCCCTCGAAACTTCACGCAACAGTGTTATCACTACGGAGGGAGCAGCCGTTGTTGCTTTTGTGGCCACCTCGATAATGCTCTGCTCCCAAGCAGGTATCTTTGAGGGCGTGCCCATCGAAAGACCCTTGTTCTGACGGAGTGTAACTCAGACCCGGTCTTGGTGCTACTGTAGTCTAGGGGCCGAAGCCCATTCTTCAAGCGCGGGATCTGGAGGTCGTCAGTTGACGGCGCCTTTCCCGTCGCACAACCCTTTGGATAACCGACAACGGGTGGCTAGGTCATTTCGCCCTTGCTCAAGCCACAAGGGACCAGTGGACGGATGACTTCAATCCCGGCTCAGCCCATCTCTTGATGGAGCACCGTCTGATACTGCAAGACGGTCCTTGTGTCCCTCACTAGAAGTTAGACGAAATTTATCGGGAAGTCGTTGCGAGGACCCTTGAACACCCTAGCACGTCAACGCCCGTGCTGCCATGGTGGGTGGCTTGGTGTGCTCAGTTGCAAGTCCCTGCCTGACATTTATGATCGACAACTAGGACCTCGATAGTGAGGCTAGCGTGACGGAGGCTTGATTGGTAGCCATCCATTCTTTGTGCATCAATACTACTCTGGCCCTGAAAATGTAGCTAGTAGTCACGAGAATGCAGGCTGAAAGTGTGTTTGCTGAGATGGCTCCGCATAGCAACGTGAATTGGATATCGAAACTGGCAGTTAGCATGAGCGTCATTGACAATGGAAAGCCTTCAGATGAAGCGTACAGCTTCTAGATTTACTCATGGTCATGGGATCATGCATCAATGCTACACACAGGATTGCGAGACGGATACGAGGCAGAGACACGACGATGTGGGTGTAATGAGTGACTGTGCGTCAGAATGACAGTGAGTTCCGTCAAAACACCACGTTTGGATCGGATACGATGAGATCAGGCACTCGGCTGTGCGAGGTGGTGATGAGGGAGGTGAGATTCTGTACATCTTACAGCTCCGCCATTTCGAGGTGTATGGGTAACAAGATGTCCCAGCTCACGACATTCGTTTCTGTGGTGCATATCAAGACTCATACGAGGCACCAGGAGGGTAGATGCTCTACTTTTGTCTTTGATATGCAAAGCCACAAAGCTCTTGGACTTGGAAGCTGGTGTTCCTCAGGTAGCAATTGCGCAACTGACTTTGAGAATGATTCTGCGGTGCTGCAGGTTCTACCATGGAGACTGGATCTAAGATGTGAACGACATGGAATAAGAGGAATGATTGGTGATAGGTATGTAGTGCAAGAAGACGTTTTGAAAGAGCACAGTATTCTGTAACCAGGAGGAAATGCTCCATGGCCATCACGATCCATCTCTTGACATTGATAATTCGAACTAACCTAAACCTAAAGCAAGTTGGTGGCCGTTGAGGCGTACGTTAGGTACCCGTCATTGGTCTGCGTACCGTAGTCTGATGTTTCACTCCTCAGCCTATTTCTATAGAATCAAATTTCAGACTGTCTGATGGTAGAGTATCTGCTTGCTGAGATTTGGTGAAGTATGGATGAGAAGGAGCCTGAGGTGGGAAGAAGAATGGATTGCTTCGCCAATGAAAGCTCCCGCTCGTTGATTCAACCAACCAGAGCCTGCGCTTGCTTAGCACTCAGATCCACTCTTCCTACTAAGTTACCTTAGTCGCCGCTCTTTCTTTCGACAACATCAACTAACGTAGCATCATTCAACTCGACGCGCACCGCGTTAATGATTCTTTTTCTTGATCCTGGATTTTTGACGTGAACGGCGAAGCAAGATAAATGGTGGCTTTTTAACTATATTAGTAATTCTGATATTCGAATCAGACTCCAAAGATTTTGTTTCTTTTCTGCTTGTCTCACGGCGCTGCTCCTGAGTTCTCGTTAACGGCGTTTACTTAGTTGTCAACCTCTCAACCTCGCATCCCAGACTAAAAGCCTTCAAGGAGACAACATCAGGCAAGCAAGCAGTTCTTGTCTACGCACCCAAAAGGAGAAAACACCTCTCGTCATCTCGCCGCAATTCTCATCCCACCCTGTTTGCAACATTGTGAGGCCGTATCTAAGATTCGTCGCCAAAACATAATCTTCAACGGTTACTATTGATTAGCCAGCCAGTATGGCTATCACCGATGAGAATGCGTTTGAGCTACCCAAGCTTCGTTCCTCGTTCTCGCTAGAAGTAATCATCAACAAGCCCCATAGAGTCTTTGAAACTAACAAATGCAATAGAACGATACAGAGTTTCTCGAGAATGACAACGTTGCTGGTATAACCCCTTTTTTTCATTTCACTCAATAGTCAATGCATTGTCTTTTCTAACGCGAGAACTATCTTTTTTTGAAACATAGAGTTCTTCGATGTCAAGTTCTGTCCCTACCAGCCGCTTGATGCACAACCTGTCTTTGCGGCTATCAGCAAAAAGCATGTAAGTCGCCCCTCAGCCTGTTCAACTCTGACGGAATGAGTTCTCACACGTGCCCAGGTGGTTATCTGCACCCTATCTCAAACAGCTGACAACAACCCATGCGAAGTCCTCTCGGTGATCAGAGATGATGATGTAGGTATTGCTAAATGTGCTCTACCTGCCCATTGCGGTTTGATAACATTGTCTAGGAAGAGGCTTCCGCATGCTGTTGTACTTGGACAAAAGATCCCGTAACAGGCGCCCCCTACCTATGCATTGGTGGAGTCGATGCCAAAGTCAAGATCTATGATGTTGTGAACGGGAAACTATACAGGGTATCCTCTATCCCAAGGAAATGCTGTGCAATGGCAGTCGCTGACTCTTTCTTGCTTGATTCTAGTGCCTGACCGGCCATGGAGGTGTTAGTTCATCAGCTCCAATTTGCCACGCCTTGACACAGAAACTCATTTGAAGCAGGATGTCAATGATCTAGCAACTTCGCCTGCAGACCCGTCTATTATCGCCTCCGCTTCTGGTGACACGAGTATTCGTGTCTGGAGTCTTGACCCAGTTCACGCAAACCGGCCCTGCTTGGTTATACTCGCCGGTGAAGGCCATTCATGGGATCTTCTGAGCTTGGTGAGATTTTCACTAATTTCGACATCGACTTCCTCCTGAATGCTGACAATTGCTGATAGGCTTTCCATGACACTGGCCGGTACATTCTGTCCGCTGGACATGACCAGATTATCAACCTGGTAACTATGTTTCAACAAGCTTCTGGCGGACTTTTCTAATTCATCAAAGTGGACGCTCCCAGATCTTCCCACTGAGGCCATCACAACCCCTGTCCGTGTCCATTACCCTCACTTTTCGACCTCAGCAGTCCACAGTGGTATCATTGATTGGTAGGCTCTGTGCTCATATCTGATGGTCTGGATGCTAACACGGTATAGCGTGGCCTTCTACGGTGACTATATCCTATCTAGGGCATGTCATGACAATGTTATCTCGCTTTGGAGAATAGAGGGTTTCTCTTCTGCAAACCCTCCCCCTCCCCAGAGCATGGCACCGACAGCTCAGACCACTGTTCCAACCAATTACGATGAGGCGAGCCGTCTCACACGTTCAGCGTTTGTTCCAACGATGTCTCCTCAGTGCCCTTCTCAGTATACCATGCTACTCCAGTTCCATACCCCCAACTGTGGCCCGCAGTTCTTCATGCGTTTTAAGTTACATTTTGTGCCGGACCAGCATCCAGTTTTAGCATTTTGCAATGCAGGTGGAAACGTTTTCTTTTGGGATTTTGAACGTTTGTTAGCGTACCGAGAGTTCATGGAAATGCTCAAGGACCCAAACAGGGACAGGAGTAAACCAGTCCCCCATCCAAGTTGGATGAGGCTTGTGAAGGGTCGACCCCCCAAGACGGACTCTAACAAAGGCCGGAACGCAGGGGCCGACAAGGACATTCCGAGCGCCTTCCGAGCAGACGCAATCAGGCTGAGTGAAGAGATTGGTGACTATAACGCAGAGACCCTAGAGACCTGGGCGTCGAGGTACAGTCAAGAGGATCCTCATGAGCCATTGAAGGCACATAAGACGGAGTCTTCATCTGCCAATTTTGTGGGTCGACAGGCAGCTTGGAGTCCCGGAGGAGAGTGGTGTGTCGTGGTGGGAAGCTCAAATCAGGCATTGATCCTCCAGCGCTGGGCTAACAAAGGGTCAACATCAAGAGCATCTGCCTCTGCCTCTGCCTCTGCCCCTCCGTCCGCTCCCCCATCTGCCCCTATCCAAAACGGCACGAGTTAGTATGACGGCCGAAGGATGCGTTGATCATCAACAAGACTAGAGACCCCTAATCGGTAGACTTGAGTATAGTGGAATAGAAGTATCTTTCTCGACATCACCTGAAGGGTTCAAAGCATTCCATGCAGCTTTGTCTAACTCGCCTCCATATGTGATTATTCTCTCCAGATGGTTTCGGGCACTCTCTTGTTCCATTAGTCTTGCTTTCTGCCCTTCTTCAGCCTGAAACTGCGAGACTGGGCTGATGGGAAGGATCAGATCTGCAATGTAAAAAGAGGCCATGGCTCGTAATCGAAGATAATGTTGATTCCTTGAGTAAGGCATATCCTGCATCAGTACATCCATCCTCTTCGTGATATCCTTCATGATGGATAATGCCTGGACTCGCAGCTCGTACTTCTTGTGAAGCCTCCCCGTTTCAACGCTGTCTGTTTCGTCACTTGCGATGCTTTCATCATTGCCAAAAGACTCTCGGCGAGGATCTTCATCAATCTCGCTCTCCAGCCGATCTAGGGCCAGTATATGTTCGGTATGCGTATTGTAGATTTCACAGCTAAACAGAGCAATCCAGAAGTCCAAGGCTGAGACGACCTTTGGGGTCTTGTAGTCATAGGGATGCTGCTGGATCAGGGTATCGAAATAGGCCTTGACCTTGTTCATATTGGCAGCCCGGCCCCATCTCTTGGTAGATTTTGGTTGGTTCTCATGTGAGCTTTCATCTTGTTGTAAAGTCTCTTCACCCTCACGCATAAGAATTTCTGCGCCAATGGCCCAGAGATCATGATGCCGAATATCGATAGGGAGACCAGACGGACGCAACTGTAGAATAAGGCCATACGCGCGAGATGCCTTAGCTATCTCTCCTCGATCAAGAAAGTAGTGAATAGACTGCAAGAGAACATCAAAATGGCCGCCCCGTTTACGACTTGTGGATTTCTTAGACTTTGGGCGCGCTGCTTCGTCTCCTTCTGTCTCCGGATCTTCATCACTCTCAGCTTCAATAGAAAAGGCTTCATTCGATGAGATGCCGCGATGCGGAAAGTCGCGTATGCGTCGTGAAGGGTTCTCTTCCGTTTCTGAGAGGCCAGCGATAGCGAACTGGGCAACTACACCAGGAGAATGGCTGAGAGGGTTGATGGTGCTTTGGGGCAGTGAGCTTGGAAAATCGTCATCTGTTGTTTCTGGCCGCTTGCGTTTATTTGATCTTATTTGCTGCGAGAATGATGGCGGATCGAGTAAGGAGTCCATTTTGCGGTGGAATTTTGAGTGATGCTGAGGTTGATGCTGGTCGATGTGAAGTCTTGAAAGTCTTAGTAGGTAAGGCCCAGGGCCCCACTGATGTAGCTTATATCGTTACTTCGAATTGTAGAAAGACAAACACTTCGGCTGCAACTGTCTTCATACCTAACCTGACGCGATGAACAAGCAGGAAGAAAACTGAATGCACCTCAGCTTAGTGAAGGCGAAGCACGTTAAAATGCCGTTAGATGTTGATACCATGACTTCACATCCCAGTTCATCAGTAAAGCTCTTAGGTTCATTTCTATTGACCCAATCACAAAGCTCAGCATAATCATCCTATGTACATAAATCCCCTCTACTTTTACAATTGCTTCATCTTCTGCTGCTGGCTCTGTTTAGATTCGGTCAAAGTAAGTCCACTGACCAGGGGCGGGCTTCTCCTCGAGACCTCCCAGCTATAAGCTATTAGTAAGAATTCCAGACTGTTGATATAATCGTCGCAACTTACACCTTGGACTTCTCCATGGTCTCAACTAGCTTAAGCTCGCCCTCGGCGACTTGAATAACTTCCTCGATAAGGCCAGCTCCGATCTTCTGCTCGAGCTCGTGGACCTGTCGTGCGAATTAGCGTGCCTGTCCGAGTTCCGGTTATGAATGTCCAGAAATAACGTACTGGTCGGCAGTCATCTGAGGCTCATCCTCCCACTCAATCTTCTCATGATCCTCAAGAGGCTTGCGCTCTGCCCAAGTAACCTGGTCCTCTCGCTCCTTTTGTGTTCGAATTCCCTCGTACTCAGGACCTTCATCCTCTTCGCCATTCCACTCCTCGACTCGGATATCGCCCGCCTCGTGCTTTCGGCCCACCACAAAGATCTTGTCGCCGAGCTTAACAGTGTGAGCCTCGCTGCCGTCAACGCGGCCGCTGGCCACTCGGAACTGAGAGGAGTTCTTGCTGACGAGCTCCTTGGCGCGAACCGCCCACTCGTTGTAACCTGGAGGAATCATCTGCTCGACGAGGGACATGCGGTGCTTGGTGACAGCCTCAACGGATTGACGGTACATGGAGGTCTCGGGGATGCTCTGGAGCTTGCTGAGGGTTGTGCCGTACAGGTAGAGGAGGGTCGATCGTGGCGTGGCATGAGTCCAGAGACCAGTGAGACCGGTGGGAGTACCGGCCTCTAGGTAGCGTGCAAACACACGAGCTGTTGGCCTCATCCTGGCGAGGTCAATTGCAATTGCTTCGTCGTGACTTAGTTGACGGGATGGTCAGAGGAAATTGAATTGACCTCATTGGACTCTAGCCCCCAGCATTGACGATCCAGAATGCACGTGTGTGCTCACGTGACTCTTCAACATCGTCATGACGAGTCAATGCCAGATGATAGGTACCTTGTGTAGTTGTAGTTAAAGATATTCACCACGGCCAGGGAAAACTCAAGATTTTGCATTGACAATATGTCGCAGTGTTGCATGTCAACTATTGATCGAGATCATGCAGGTCTAATATCGTTGAATCCATTCACACCACATCACCAGGTCTCTACATCTTAGAGCTAGCAATAGACTCATAAAGTCCGTTGCAAGTATAAAGAGAAAAAAGAAGCCCTCAAATCTTGAGTTGGTTGATATCTCAATACCTGAATCAAGACAATATCTTATACCTTCCAGACATATGACTTGGATCTTGACGTAAGAAAACTGAAAAAGAAACACAGCACGCGTTGCGTTCGCTCATATCATGGACGTAAAGTCCGACTCGGCGTTTGCATGCCGCGTGTCTGAGCGACGCATAATTAAATCACACATCCCTTTGTCACTAACTTAAGAAGACTCCTCGCGGCTCTTTCGGTAAGCGGCCTATAGCACAACATGTCAGCCCCTTTCTACGTGTCTATGCTCAAAACCCAGAGGCACGACGCACTTCTTGCTCAGACTGGAGGCCCTCGATAACGGGGGCGAGCTCGGTGAGAATCTCGTATGCCTTCTTGTGGTACTCAATCTGAGCGGAGACAAGTTCGGCAAGGTTGCGCAGGGGCTCAGGTGTGTCAAGAACCTAGTTTGGTCAATACGGTCATGCTTGATGCTCGACTGTTTCGGGTGTAAACTCACATTCTTCATGACACCAACGGCCTCCTCGGTCTGAGTGACAAACTCGTCCTCAGCCTTCTCGATTTCCTCCTGGGCCTCAGGGCTCAACTCTTGCTCCTCATGGGGCTGGTCGCCATGTGCATGGCCGCCCAGCTTGAAAGTGGTACCCTTGGCGTGAGCTTTGACGGCATCCAGGGAGAGGCGAGAGTTCTCAACGTTCTTGCGGGCGCGGGTAGCGAAAGTCAAGTTGGTGTTGAGGGTAGTGTTCCAACCGGCGAGGAAACGGCTCTGGATCTGGGCATCCTGGGCAAGACGAGCCTCACCAACACGCTCGCTGGCAAGCGCATACTTCTCCAGGGCGGTTGCGAGGGGGTCCTCTCCGGCACCGGTGTGGTGCTGGTGGAGGAGCTGGCTGCTAGCCAGACTGGCGCGAGCGACAGCATGGCTGAATGTCTTAGGCTGAGGCTTGGCGGCAGGAGGAGCGACGAGGGCAGCCTGAGCTTCGGCGGGAGAGGTAGCAGACGAGAGGAGGCTGACCTTTTCGCTGACGGTGCGACCAAGATCCTGGAAAGTCTCCTTGATGTTAGGGGGGTAGTCGTAGGCCTCGTTAGAGTACTGAGAGCTATAAAAAGCATGTTAGATCACCAACACCCCTAGCATGTGATGGCGCAGACAGATATCCAGTGGACTTACGTCACAGCAAGCATCTTCTGGTGGGCTTGCTTGAGGGCATCGACGCGCTTCTCGAGATCGATGTAGTCAGGAGGGAGTTGGGTCTGTAGGCCACATGTAAGAATACCAGCTGCGCGATAGAGTGCAAAACGGCTCAACCCACCTTGTCCTCAGTTTGACCGAACTGCTCCTTGGTGTACTGGAAGGTGCGCGACGCAAAGGGGGTGATAGAAGCCCCAAGGTTGCTATTTGAACATGGTGAGCCTGAGGTTCGATCACGGCCAGCACTTGGAGGAACAAGATTGCGCAACTGTGCTATCTTGTTAATTCCAGGGGAGCACATACGACAGGTTCTTGCCAAGGTTGGTTCCAAAGTTTCCGAAATCCATTGTGTCGGTTTGTCCGGGATAATTGAGTATTCGATCGGTTGTTTGATGCGAGGTCGATTGGAGACTTGGAGAAGTGAAAGGGGGATGTTATGTTGCGTCAGCGCGGATTGAGGCAGAAGTAGGTAAGGTAAAGGTAAAGGTCAGGTAGGTATGGATGATTAGAGATATGGGAACGCTGTCACAAGAGAAAACCCCACAACAGCAGCCCAGGTACTGTAGCTGACTGGAGCCTTGAGTTTTTCCCTTTTCCAGGGGCTCGAGGGGCTTACAGGCTCACCACCTCACAGGCTGGGTCCCCTCCTTACAGTCAAGTCCAAGCATCCCAGAGCATCCATTTAAAACGGGCCCGCCACATACCTTGTCTAGGCGAGTGCAGATCTCGAAAGGTGGCCCTAGCTCTTCTGATACAGCAAGGTACCGATACAAAACTCCCTAATCATCAGCCACAGCTTAAGGGTAGCTCAGATCAGCCGCTACCACAAGAACTAATAGTTTTCTGCCTACAAAGATAAGCCGCTTTGATGACGAGTCCTCTTGCGAGTCCCTTTTGCAGGGCGTTTTAACACTCACAACAAATCTGAAGCAGCAAACCCCAAGTGAGAGGGTATCTATCGATCTATTAATAATTGTACTGGGATAAATTATAGATCTGATGTTCTTTTAGACTCCGTAAACATTGCTCGTTCAAAATACTTGTTCCGCCTCTTCCTCTTTGAATCGTATGAAAGCTCTTTACTCTCATCAATCAATCCAAAATGTGTTTATTGTCAGCCCAAGAAGGCTCGACTCCCCTGCATACCGATTCATAATCTCGCAAAATAGGACTTTGGTTGTCCAAATTGGGTGTTGTCCAGAACATAGTCCAGTTGCACCCAGACAACTTACTGGTACCCAAAGAACGCTCAAAATACCACTTGTTCACCGGATTATCCTTCCTACTTCTCCACGATACACCATCGGGGAGACAGCCTCGCACCATGGCGTTGAAAACAATATCAGCGCAACCACCACTGCCCTGGCTCTTCCTCAGGACGGCGAATTTATCTAGATATGGAACGTAACGGCCTTGCTCGTACGCGGTATGGTCGTCCAAGCCTTCGGGCTTCTCCCATGTCAGGATGGCCCCTCCTTCGTATTCTCCAGCGATGATCACGCCGGCCAGATTCTCGTTGACTCTATTGAGATAGTCATCCACATCCAGTTTTCTGCCAAATGAGTCCTCGATGAGATGGACCAGTCGAGGGAGGTCGATGCACTTATCGGTCAACCGGAGTCTGGGACTTCCAGGCTTGGGCGGAACCCATGGATTCTCCCGAGGGTGAGGGAATACTCGAAGAGGCATACCCTTTTTAAGTAGAGTCGAGCCTCCAGATGCCCCCACGGTGGGTTCCCTACCAGAATTCGTTGGTGCGCGCGCCATCGGGAGGGACGACGAGAAGACGGGCTTGTCTGTGAGAAGGTTGTGCAGTAGTGGATTTTTCTTCCTCCGAGTTGTTACTATACCACCGATTCCAAAGAAAGAATCGGATCCGGTAGCTTCGTTGGGCTCAAATGACGTTTTCATAAGATTG
This sequence comes from Fusarium oxysporum f. sp. lycopersici 4287, assembly GCF_000149955.1. Lineage (NCBI taxonomy): Eukaryota > Fungi > Ascomycota > Sordariomycetes > Hypocreales > Nectriaceae > Fusarium > Fusarium oxysporum. The sequence continues at coordinate 3,712,822 of NC_030989.1, forward strand.
GCCGCAGCATCAGGTGTAGTAATGAGAGCAGATGAAGTATGTGGTAGCATCGCCAAAGCATCTTTAGCAAGGGCCAAATTCGCAGCATGTGCAGTGATCGAGGCGCGGAGGTCCTTGTCGTCTGCTAGGGGGGATCCGTCAGGGCCCATGAGCTCTTTAAGAATCGGTTCATATTCTTGTTCCAAGTTAATGAATCGATGGGATGCACCAGGCCGGCCGGTCATTGGTGTTGCTCCAAGTGGATCAAGAAGAATGATTCTCTCCACGAGAGCAATGGGTTTTGGGGGGGCAGCATCGGCCTCAGCAGATGTGTCAGTGGTATTGGACTGCACGCCCTGCAAAGTACCTAGTGAGAGCTAGCACGATTTGATTTGAGTCGACAGGCTGGGGCGGACGGGTCTCATCGCGGCTGACCACTGAAGGGATAACCGGCATCATGCGGTGGTGCAAAATGTGGTTGATAAAAGCAGGATCGTCAAGTCGGATATCAGTCGTCTGTGGTCTGCCCTTCTGTCCGACAGGTTCCGAGCACACAAACGCATGCTTTACGACACGAGCCCCATGTTCTCCGAAGCTGTCAATGGCTTCGCAAAGGCGGAAGGCCTGGTCTTGGAAAGTCATGCGAGATTCATCAATGCCACAGTCAATGACTACGACGCTCAAGAGCCCGAGCTTGCGCAATTGAGACAGCGTATTTGCTACTCCCGCTAGAGTTGTGGCATCGATCTCTTGTGGAACACGAAGCTTCATGATAGCAACATGCGGAGGCGCCATGTCTAGGGGCTCCGTTTCCTGCTGCGGATCACCCTGGACGAATAGAGGTGCATCGGTGAGAGACTTTGGGTTCTTGCCGGTGTACTTTTGAAGATATCCTTTGGCATCTCGCTTGGTTGCCGATACCTCCAAGACGGAGACAATGAAGTCCTGGTATTAATTAGATAAGTCGTGCAGTAAGTAAGTACTAAGTTTTAGGTGACATACTCTGTCGATGGCCTTTTTCTTGGCAAGTGCTGTAGAGGCTGCCGACATGCGACGAGTGGCACCTTTGCCGAGACATGGCAACGAGATGCTGTTGCCGGATTGTGAAGCAAAGCCGCGATATCGGGATTGAATTGGGGTCGCAATGCTATGTGACGATGCTATGAGGCGTGAGTCCGTAGATGGTGCACAGTGGCCACATCGAGGTGCCTGCTTCAATACGCGGGGCCAGCTCATGATGTCCGGCAGTGACGACTTTGTGCCTGGTTCTTGGCAGGCCGGTGTAGAATAAGGTAATAAAAGAACTTCGAATGAGTCTTCGTATTTAAAACAAACACCTCCCCCGAATGACCTGCAATTTAATATAATATGGGCGGCCGTAGGGGGAGAAGGTCCAATGTTAACTTCAGAGCATCGCTGGGCAGGGAACCCTAAATGGGGGAAAGATGCTAGGGAGCAGCAGTGACAATGCTCTGCTTTCTCGTGAGTCAAAATTCAACGAGACGAATGGAACCGGCACCTTAGTTATCAGATCCCCGGGTAGTGGAGGTATAACAACTTTTTTTTGGTCGGCGGCATGTGGGCGATAAGCTGATAAGCCCCAGATTCAATGCCGATGTCGCTGAAGATGACGATGACGTTTCATGTGACAAGAGACTAAAGACTTGTGACTATAAGTAAGATATTCTAATAGTAGTGGTAATTAGCAGTAAACAGAAGTTGCTCCTTGTATTTCTTCCATTTTGCAATCGTATGGTTGGTTCTCTTCTCATGAACCAGCTGTGAGTTACCCCTGAGGCTGGACACTTGAATGGCCACTACCATAGCTCACGAAATAAAATATGAAGCTCAACACAACCTGGTTTGACCATTATCATAGATAATTAGATGTTCAAAACTCCTCATACTTTGAGGCATCCTGATTTTCTTACATATAACGTGGACAGTGCCAACATACAATATCTCCACAGAAGAAATCAGAGTAAAATACCGTGTCTACTATGTAGCACATTGAACCAGCATTTATTTACAATAATGAGCCAGCAGTCCATCTATCGATAGTAGATAGCTATTTTTCCGATACTCTAAGAGTTTCGTCAATAAGATTGTTAGCAGAGAGCACATGTATCTATATCAAGATCTTACCCTACTAAATGCATCCAGAGTGTCTGCTTCGGCCTGAAAGGAAAGAATGTTCTTGAGAAAAAGCACTCCAACACTACCGCATGGAAATAAACTCACCAAACGGATATATCAACCATGCTCTACAGCCTGGAAATGGATGGCTTCCTGTCATATGTAAGTGTGCCCCTACCTCTCGGCATCATGCGGCAGAGGCTGATATTGAGCCTATTAGAATTCATGTTTCAATTCGCAAAAGGAATGAACGGCGTTTTGATGCCGAGTTTCAGCTTTCAATGTATTAAAGCCACAATATTGGACGGCCTGTCCTTAGCGCGAACTGATAGCATTTCAATAGTCTGGATCAGAGCCGACATATCCGGTTCAACTCGAGACCTATCCTACCTTTGAGACTTACAATCCTTTGACTACAAAATGCTATTTAATAGTTAGGTATTGCTTTAAAAACTGGTAAGAGTGCGAGTTGTGTCCCGCCAGATATACATAAATAAAAGCATGTTGCTAGAATACTGGTTAATATAGAAATGTAGTTATTAGTTGATGACCGGTATGTGAGAATAGCAAGAAAACGATGTGATGGTTGTTTTTGCAAAGGCTACAATGTCTACCACCACCGTCCTAGCTGAACAGCAAGTCAGAGGCCATTTTCAACGCCATCTTTTCAAGGGTCCAAGGCGAGACCCCAGCTCAGTCATGAGATAAGGCTAGACTGAGGTAGAAGGAGGGAAATATATATGGGAATGTTATTCTCGTTCTGTTATGTTTGCTCTGCTGTATCGGTCTAAGCAAATATTCTCTTTCTGTAACGACGGCACATCATGATCATTACTTCGATAACCACTGCTGAAGTCCGAGTGGTTCTTCGTGTATACTTCCTCGTTGTCCTTGCCCTGACAGGCTTCTTTGTGCGTAGGGTACTCCATGGACGCAACAAGCTTCGTATATTGGGCGGAGATAGCATCCTGGCCACGCGGGCTCTCAACTCTCTTGATGGGCTGGACCTTCTACTTGCTCCCCTGAAACTCCGAGCTCTTCCTAGCGGCGCATTTGGCTTCTCCTTCTTACTCTTCTTGTTTGTCTTGGGTAAAGCTGCCGATCTTCTTACGTCCTACCTCGTTGTCAACCACTTGATCCAATCGCGCTGCTCGTTCGGACAGGGCCTTGTCTTTGACGATGGTACCAAACTTCCCATGCCGCCATTCAACGGACGGCCGTTCCAAGTTGTGCAAAATGCACAGCTTCTGGCTGTCAATAATTCATGTCCTTATGGTATCTACAAGAAGCTAAATACCGACTCAAGCTTCTGTCCAGAGAAGAGAGACATTCTCGGATCATGGAACTGCAACATCGTCAACGACCAGACACCGCAGAGTTGGCCATCCGGAACAAACTCCTCGGATATTGCCGAAGAAATGAATCAGAAAGGACTGATATATAACAATGGATACGTTGAGCAAACCCAGTGGTCCTCCGGATTCGTTAATCATCTCGTTATCTGGAGCACGTCTGCATCTCTCGACAGCGACGGGTCATTATGGTCTGTTAAAGCAGCCGTCGAAACAACGTACAAGTCAGAGGATGATATCCAACTCACTCCACTAACTTGCTCCGTCTCAGCATCAGGTGCAGAGCGAACCATCAAAGACATGGCATCTGGAACGGCTCTGAAAGAATGGGTCCCAACTTTCCAGGGTTTGATGTACAATGGTTTCAACACCTCCGCCATTCAGGACGTACAAGATGCACTGGCAATACTATTGAATACCATGACTATGATATCCGGTGGAAACAACTATCTTCTCGCTGAGCCAGAAGCAGGCCAAGATAAGACCCAGGGATGTCTTGCAAGAGCGGCGTACGTCCCGACAGTTATGGTGGTCATCTTCCTCGTGGTGGCAGGTCTTGGTATTACGGCATTTGTTGCATGGTGCATAACCTCTCTCCGTCTATTCCGATCCCCATCTGAGTTGGAGGCTCTCCCTCTGAGCGCTGAAGAGTGGGCAGCCTTTGCAGCGAGAGAATACCTCAGTACTGCGAACAACAATCAAGACGTTGTCGTGGCACCAGTGGAGACATCTGAGCTGAAGAGCTTCAGAGTCGGATTCTCTCAACCTAATATTGGAAGAATAGGCATGTACCAGAGAAGGCAAGGGAATCTGTTGAATCAATGAAGTTCTTCGAAGCAATGAATTAGCTATATGTTATTATGTTTACTTCTTCGTGTTTGTATGACACTGACGAATGCTGGATGTCTATACCCCATGTTAGCTTACACCTCCACCCAACTGCATTTCATAGCAATGGAACCAAACTCCACATCATTATTCCCGCAGACTTGTTGGTTCTCTTACTTCGAATAATTTATAAGCAGATAAAAAAAACTATTTATTTCTGACTTCTTCTGCTACATTGTTGTCTGTCTAAATAATCTCAACAGGCTAACTGGCAGCTCTGACGTCTTAGAATAATCACCACGACCTAGCTCAACACAATGGCTCCCACACTACTATGGATTGGACTCGGGAATATGGGGAGGGTAAGACTCATCTTGCTGTTTTACAAGACGAACAAATGAAAACTGAATGGTAACAGGGAATGAGCAAGAATATCGTTGAGAAGGGCAACTTGGATGGTCCCCTTCTCTTGCACAACCGTTCATCTCAGAGGGCCACTGACTTCAGTGCCAAGTTTCCGGCCGGTAAGACTGAAGTCGTTGGGTCTCTTGCCGACGGCGTCTCGAGAGCCGACGTCATCTTCTCCTGCATTGCCAACGATGAAGCCGTTCAAGAAACCTTCAAGGCGATGCTTGAGGGAAACGTCAAGGGCAAGCTATTCATCGAGAGCTCAACCATCCACCCAGACACCACCGAGGCTATTGCAAAGGATGTTGTAGCCAAAGGAGCCGAGTTCGTCGCTGCTCCTGTATTCGGTGCTCCTCAAATGGCTGAGGCTGGTCAGCTCGTCGGTGTTCTTGCTGGACCTGCTGCCAGCGTTGCAAGGGCAAAGCCGTGGTTCAAGGGCGTAACTTCCAGCAAGGAGATTGATCTCTCGGATAAGCCTTACAGCAAAGCTTTGACTCTGAAGGTCCTTGGAAACACATTCATCCTGAACATGGCCGAGCAGCTCGCTGAGGCGCACGTTGTGGCCGAAAAGACAGGTCTGGGCACTGAAGCCATCCACCAGATTGTCGACTCGATCTTTGGTGGGCCTTACACTGCTTATAGCCAGCGTATGCTCACGGGCGACTACTATAACCGTGATGAACCTCTTTTTGCAGTTGAGCTCGCGAGAAAGGATGCTCGACATGCTATGAGCTTGGCTGAATCTGTTGGTGTGAGACTTCGAAATGTTGAGGCTGCTGATGCGCATTTGGCAATGGCTTATGAGCATGCGGGCTCATCGGCAGACATGGCTGGAATCTACGGAGCTATTCGAAAGGAATCTGGTCTCAAGTACGAGAACGATGCTTAGACGTTTGTATTTGTGTGAGAAGCTGTGGGAATACCTATTACCTATAAGAAAACATTGCAAATACAAACACTCTCAACTATTTGTTTAAGCACGCTTGGTAACAAGATCTATATATCGACTTGATGCTATTTACTCAAGTAGGTATATTTATTAAGTAAGGCATTATTAGATTTCAAAGCGGATCTCGAATGTGTCGAGGTGTAGGGTAGCTAGCTTGGCGTCTCCGCTGACTCAGCCTGAACCTCGCTATTGAGTGATGCAACCAATCCAGCTACAAGCTCTCAATCATCGAATACACCAACCGCCAAACAAGCTCCTGTATCCCGACCTCGACCGAACCTCATTAATCGCACGCTTTGTCCGATCGATATTCTCCTGCCGGCAGGACCAGACTCGAAGCACAACCTCAATCATGGCTCAAGGGTACGCAGCGACGCATTCCCTCCCCTGTAAACGACGCGTGTAAGGTCTAACCAAAGCGCAGATACGCCGTCTTCATCGGCCTCGTTGTCATCGCCGCCCTGTGTGTGGCATCATGGTTCCTGGCTCCCAAGGGCGAAAACCAAGTGTCGGTCTACCCATCCCGTCGATGCGATTCATCGCAGGCCGCTTGCGACAACACAGCTGACCCTTTCTCCTTACAGACTCTGGCGATCCTCTGCTATTCTGGCCATCGTGAGCTGCTACCTTATGTGGGCGATTACGTTCCTCGCTCAACTTCACCCTCTTATTGCGCCGAGAAAAAGCGGTATCCGAGAAGAGCACCTCCACTAGACATCCATCTATAATACACGCCAAGGAAGAGCTGGAAAGATGACGAGGGCTGTTGTGATGGTACGGTTGTAATTTTACATTGTTGGACTTTTGACACTTGAACTGGTATTGTTTTTTTATTACATATGGAGTTGGAACGCCTGTTATACCAAGCCAAAGACGCACTTTGCAGACCATCATTTTGCTTCGGACAATTCCCATGTGATTACTTGGCTTCGGTGGTAAAAGTCTATCCGACAGCAAGACGGCCTGCCCATTCCTTCGCATACATCAATAACGCCCATAGAGCTTTGCCGTCTGCTGCCACGCCACTTTCACCTATCGAGTCAACGTCGGCAAGGCCAGCAGCGAGCAGGACAGCCCGGCCGACCAACCAGCGTGAAGCTGCCCCTGCGATAGCGAGTAGACATGCTATGACATAGTTGCAATCAAGAAGAATGCGTAGTGCCTCGACATTGTTGGCCACGACGGCCCAGCCAAGTGATCGAGCTGAGGCGGGAACATCATAATCCCAGATCACCATCAAGATGGGAAATAGCTTCGTGGAGGATGATACCAGGAGAGCTGTAGACACTGAATTGGGCCTCGTGTATCGAGGAAGGATGCCCAGAAGGTTGAGGGGAGAGAAAGCGGAGGACGTGAGGAAGCGTATGCTCACATGGAAAGCTGCTGTTGAGAGTGCGCAAAAGATGACTTGGGCAAGAGTTAATTTATGATCAGAGCTTTCTTGGGAGTCATCTTACGGAAGAAGAGGTATTGAAAGACAATCGGCTGTTGTGAAAGTTTACCCAAGTTGCTTGCTCCTGGGATGGCATCAGGCACCATCTGCTTCTCCAATCGTGCCCATGTCAAGTACACATCAAAGAGAAGAAGAAGAGTGCCTAGACGGATAACAGAAGGCTAAGAAGTCATCGGTAAGGTGCATATGCCGTAATCTTTATTCATCACTTACATCTAAGCGATCATCGTCTCGCATCAAGGTATTGTATAGTAAATGTCGATAGACCTGCACCTGTTAGTACATGAGAAATCAAAACACGCAGTGAAGGCTCACCTGAGGTTTGATCAGGACTAAATCGATAAAAAGTACGACAAAGTCATGTTCGACATACTTGTCGCAGAAGCGGCCACAGTTGCGGCACACAGTGAGTCGGATATTGTGTCCGCTGGCCTTGTCCCCTGCGCCAGAATATGCAGTCCAGAGCGTCTTGACGGGATGTCTGCATTCAATGCAGATTGGCATATTGCCGCGTTACCAGATCGCTTATAAGGAATGTGAATTGATCAGTGATTTGACTGTGTGTCGTTTGGCTAACACCATATCATGGCCGGTTATGAATAGCGAGTCGTGGTGTTTAAAGTACCACGAGCCACGAAATTGACAGGTACTCGGGAATGACGTGGAGATAAAGGCGCTAGGACAAATGCCACCCCCCTGACTCGACATTCATGAAATTGAAAATCATTGAATACTATCCACCAACCAAGTAGGTAGCCACTGATTGCTCGAGTCACTTATCAATAACTGACATTCTATTTCTGAATTGTGCAATGTTATTGCTATGATTGATCATGAGTGAGATCAACCTAAGTATATCTAGATGTATATGATATGTGCAGTCCCAAAACCCATTATAGTTTTAGAAACACCCCAAGTTCTTCAAATTTGTTATAACGTATGCAGTACCGAGTATCCTGAAGAATTGCGAATGCCTTCCAACGCCTCGCAGCTTAAGACTAGCTCCAACATGCAGTCCTCCAACAAACAACGCCTGCTTGTCTCTGCCCAAGCATTTCTACATGATTCTCAGCGATGGATCCATTGAGTTCAAGCTCTGTGGCCTCTCAATCGTCTTTATCGCCCTTTGCCACCATTCGTCCTCGAGCACCCCCCTCGCCTTCACTTCGGCTACTGCTCTTAATCTGTAGCGACTCCATAAGGCTGATCGGTGGTGCCCCTGAAGGACGTCCATCATCACTGCCGGTATCTGTTAATTCTATTAGATCGCCGTTTCGTTCGGGTCTGCTGCCTTCAGGCATTCCTCGTATCCTATCCAGTTGCGAACTTGGCTTGCGTGACAGGGCACCCCTAAGCCACGTCTCTACAGCCGCAGCCGCTTTGTCCAGTCCATTGCCCTGCTGTGTCGAGCCGATTTCTTGGCCCTCCCCTGATGGGTTCTCAACTATGCTCGATGATTCTCCTGATTTGAATCCAAAATGCGCCGTTTCTGAGCCCATAACAGACATGGAGGGTATCCCCTCCAGGGTGAGTCCAGGTAAGTGCTTTTTGGTCCATGTAGTGAGGTAGTCCTTATCTGGACCAGGAGCCCGTGTACTCATGCCCATGGAGCCAACACCACCAGGCCGACGCATCCAGGCCGGCAAGGTTTCACCCCCTTCGCTGATCGCACCTCGTCCCGGACTTGACATAACGGTGCCAGAAAGCTGGGGTCGGTGACCGAGGGAGCTCTGGCGACGAGACGAAGTGCCTGCAGATCCAGGAGGGTTACTGTATAGATCAAGGCTCTGCCGGGGCGTCGAAAATGTCGAAACAGTCCTAATGCTCTTCTTTCGTCGAGGCGGGAAGTAACCCATCGCGTTCCTCGCAACCCGTGCAACCTCGACTGGTTGAGGAATTGAGTCAATTTTTACCCAACGTACATGTGTCCACGGTTTGTCTTCTTCAGAAGGTTGTGTCGCTGACGGCGTTCCATTAATTGGTCGGCTGAAGAAGTCATCATGAACGGCCGATGAGTTCTCTTCCACCGCAGGTGTTGGCGCAAGTAAGTCGACACTATGGGCGTTGTGCCACGAGGGTGGATCGCATGGCCGTCCTCTCACATCGCAGGCATCAACGGGAATTGTCAGCCATTTGCGCACCTGGATGCTATCTCGTGTCCAGAGTCCATTGGCCTTCCTGAAAGCATCCTCTCGACACTGGTATTTCAAGATTATGCCTGCATATGTATCACTGGGTTCAACCTTGTGAATGTAGACCAGGTATTCTTGAGTCTGGGGTTGTTCGGGAGTCGATTCGTCGGAATTACGGCGTTTATGATTCCCACTGACATCCAGTCCACCATTGACACCATCATGGCTCTCCAGCACCATGGCCCTTCTCGCAGCCTTCAGAGCTGTTTCCCGCTCTGCCAGCGAGCCAGCGCCCACATCATTCAGGTTGGGTTCCTGGGGAGGAGCTGGGCCCCAAGCACCACCTGTCTTCTTCATACTACCACTGCCAGAGAAGTCCCTGCCCCAGGTCCCAGGTCGAGAGCCCGCTCGATTGTGGGACCGAGACCTCCTAGCTGCGCCATTGTCACCTGATAGGAGAGAGGAGGTGAAGCCCTGGATCGAAGCCCAGCTTTGTGTTAGCGAATCGTTGAAGAAGTTGCTCAGATTCGCTGCGCTATTGGTGCGATGAGGGGCACTACCTCGTTCTGAGGATAGAGGACTCGCGGAGCGGCTGTTGGCAGGGCTGAAAGCTGTCAAAAGGCCGTAGCTCCGCGCAGGAGATGGAGAAGCAGCGGTGTCGTGGACATTGAGGTTGCGGCCGCGGCGGGAGCGGCTGGCTTCCCGGGAGGTCGCAGTGTCACTGTCGTCGTCGAGGGCGCTAGCAAGACGCCGGTTTCGTGGGCGAATAGAGGTAGAATCCGATGTGTTGGCGGGTGCCAGGGCTGATGAGGACCGATGCGGCGAGGGCCGCGCAGAGCGTCTCGGTTCGGTCATGATAGTCGCCAACTCGGCGACGATAGATGCTCTCGGATTGTGCTGTGCAGGTGCAGCTTTTGCATCAGTGCGCGGCACTTATGGCACAGCTACCAGAGTCGTATTCGCAATCATTCAGTCGAAAGCGGGCGACGTATCAAGGAGATGCTGAGGGTCGAGGAGGCGAGATAACGAGGCGGAGATGGATAACTAAGGTAAATGGAGGGTCCTTCCAGGGATCCCCGACTGCTAGCGGAGACGATGAGTAAGATCGAACGGAGCCAATTCTCTTGGTGTTTAAATAATGAATGTATTCATGCTCTGCTTTCTGGCGATCGTCAGGGAGAATGTATCTCAGCGGTCGTGGTATGGATTATGCTTCGTCGTGGGATATGATTGAGGTGGTCGTTCTAACTCAGGACAAGGTTGCTGGCTCCTGGCCTACCGAAGCCTACATGGACAGGTAACTTGTTAAGGTGTAGCTAATGCTAGATAGGGAGTACCTTAAGTAATGGGGCCAAGGTGGCACTCAATTATAGCCCGAGTACCATGAAGGCCAGACCTTCACGGGCTTTGCACGGCCTGGACCGAGTGATGCAAGCGGCATTGACTCGATCAATTCCAGTTCCAGCTCGTCATTCCAATCATTCCAATACAAGCTTTTTCACTGACTGGTTTTCATTTTGGGACTTGTTGGTCAAGACGACATGTTGTGCCCCAGTCAGATAAATTTTATCATGACCATGCATAACCAAAGAACCCTTCCAATTAACGAGTAATATACTCGCTTTAGCTGGGCAGCTGGGGCATTGTATTATCGATTTTGGGGGCCGCGTGGAGGATGAATTCCTCGACCCACGTCCACCTTTTTGCGCTCAAGATTGACTGAGGTATCTTGCCTAGCGTCACGGATCACAATAAACCCCACTAACCAAGGTGACTTTGGCCCCTGAGAACTGTCCCAAGTCCCTGAAAACCCTTCCAGAAGACGTCCACAGGCTGAGACCGGACCCTCCAGAAATGACTACATCATCATTGACCACACCATGAGTATTGAGGGAGAAGGTACCTACGATTTGCGCAAGCAATGAACTAGATGGTTATAAGTAGTTCTTTTTAATACGAACTGTTAAAAATGTAGCACCTCTGACAATAATATTCCTCCATCATTGCTGCTTCTATCTTCGTTCTCCCGAAAGCATACCACATCCAGTTAACATGTCGTAATGCCGTTTCAATAGAATCTTGCCTGGTATGAGATGGCCCTATGTCTCCGCAAACATGCCTGGTTTATATGGCCTCCAATTTCTACTGATGATATTCTGTGCACCATATAGTTATTATGGTGCCTGGCATCTCCTATTGTCTTCGACGAACAGGGTCCAATTATTCGTCATGCTTTGTCTCAGCGGCGCCATGACAAAACCCGTTCCCTGGCTCCAAATCGCAAACTTTATCAGAGACCGTGTTTAAGACATGCCCTGTTGCTCAACCACCTAGACAAACCGCGAAGTGCGAGGAATGGCCATCATGTGGTCATCGGCCCAGCTTTTCTCGAAGACATGAGTTTGTTTACTGCTCATTTTCATCCAGAGCGACTGCAACATCGGTGACGGCCACCTTAAGTCGATCTGTCCCATTATTCACTTTTCAACCGAGGGGCATGTCAAGGTTAATATGATTAGGGTCGGTCCCGTTGATGCCAAAGAATTGGAACCTGAGACATCATTAGCCGTTGCGATATAAACGCAGTACCTCATGAGACTTACCAGTCTTCGACATTTAGTGTTGTTGGCACCGCTTGGCCTGGTCCCGAGGCAGTGCTCCAACTGTCTGGGCTCTGTCCTTCTGGCAAGTTTGGATCCATGTTCGGCTGCCACATATTCGAATGTCCCTGAAAACCTTGGGGCATCATCCCATTCCCTCGTTGTTGATACTGCCCTGCTTGTGGGTTATGCATCCCGCCTTGTCCGTTATTCGGAGGTACTGAGCCCATTGCATTGTGGTCGAGATTGGAGTGTGTTTGTGTTGGTGACAGGTTAGGGAAAGCTGGCATGGCAGCACTATCCGGGAATAACTGGTCAGGCTGGAAGTTTTCCCAAAGGGACTGTGATAAGTTTGGAGAATTCCTCGTGACAAGATAGAGGTCAGGAGGTGTTGGTGGTACGGAGAATGATGGGTTGAAAGGTGTTGCTGGCCGAGTTTGCGGGCGCGAGTTCGTTCCTCCCATGAACGTATCTGCTGCACTCTGTCGCGCGTTTGGTGATGTGACTGGTGGCGGTTGCATCGTGCTTCCCGATTCAACTTTAACAGCACTTGGAGTCTGAGGGCGCGACCTCTCATACGATTCTTGAGGCTGAGGAGTAGTGGTGCCGAAGTCGATGGCCATATCGTCGTACTTCCGCTTCGGCGCCTCGGCCTGTCGATTCTGTTGCTGTTCAAGATGCGAGAGACTTTGGCGCAAGTTCCGGTGTCGCTTACCCTCAGCCCTTTGTAGTCGCTCTTCCAATACCTTATTACCCATGATGGACTCGAAGAGAGCATAAACCATCTTGCCAACAAGCCAAACTCGTGATATCTCCTTCATGGCCGACATGCAGCTGCGCAGTCTATCCTGTGTCACTTGCTGGATCGATGGCACTGGAGACTTCATCTGATAGACGTGCATGATGAGGGCAGAGAACAGACTATACACAACAAAGGCTGGACAGTATCGCAACTGGTCATGTGCGGCGAGGTTTTCCACGATCGATGTGATCATAGCCGCCGCCTGAAAAGCGATATTGCGAGAGGGGTAAGGCGAAGGGTCAGGTAATCGTGATGAGCCACCTGGTGGCATATGGGCTCGATGGAGAAGACATAGCGTCGTATAATAATTCGAGTGTAATAACGCGGACCAAAAATGATGACGAGGCATCTCCCAATAGACGATTTTTGGGCAATTTTGTAGCCAGTCAGCTAAAGCCATGTCGCTGTGTGTGAGGTCGATAGCATTTCGTTGTCTTCCTTTCGATGCCACGGAATACTGTTGTGATAGGACCAGACCCATGATTTCGCACAATTTGACGTATTCGAGAAAAAACTGCACGTGGATGGGATCAGGAGGATACTCGCTTGCTCGATCAACCTCATCCTCAATAAAGTCGTCTTCAGTCAACATCTCCACATCTGCATCGTCAAGATTGATGTGAACCGGGCGACCCAGAGCAACTGCGACTGAGCGATCGCGAGTGAAGAGGGACCACCATATGCGCTTCCACAGCCTTTTGTCTGCCCGGCTCAGTTGCGACTGTTCCACGGATCGATGCATGCCTGAGCCTTGCGCAACAATCGTCGCCACACGACTCCAATAGAAGACATTTTTAGTGACGTCTTCTGGCCCTTCCCAATACCAGCCCATCAAAAGGAGGGATTGAACAATTGTCACACGGTCGTCTTCATAGTTTGCATCGTACAGGGCCTTGGCACGTTTGTAGAAAGTGAGAGCAGCAGGAGTCGTTGAACCGTTGGCATCCATCAGCTGTGGGTTGTTGCAGGCCCGAGTACCCGCCAGAAGTACGGATTGAAGAAGAAGTAACGATGGTGGGTTCTTAGGGTCTCGATACTGTCGCATGAAGCGGGTGCGATTGATGACGGGTACGATGGGATGTACCCATTTGAAGTAAGCATCGATGAGCTCGTCGCATAGTGATCGTGGAGGCAGTAGAAACGCCCCTCTTTGATGCAGGATGTCGATTTCGACGTTGTCAAGTTCAGTAAGTCGAGCTCGAGAGCCGCGGACGTTCTCAGGCAGTGGATAGTGCACAACATCTGCTGAGCCTTGACGATCATGGACAAGTAGAGTCAGATTGGAGGACTCGCCAAGGTATGCAACCCGCCCAGCTTCGGTAATGGGAGCGCGTGTAAACTTGGGTTTCATTACAAGGTCAAGATAGGTCCCACTGTCGACCTCTTCTTTGCGTGCTTGAGCTTCCGTCCAGTTGGTGGGAGGTGTGCCATTGTTGGAATGATATACCGAAGGAGCTCGCGGGGTGAGTGATGAAGTGCTCGAGGGGGCCACAGGGCGCGGTGAAGGGTCTTCGTTTGCATCGCCGCGATCGCTACATATCAAGAAGCCTCTGGTCAGCGCTGAGGATCGAGTAGAAATTGGGGGCGTATTCTCATACCTATCGGAGTCTTTATTGGTTTGGCTGCCAGAGCCCTGTGTCTTTTTGCGCTTCGGATTCGGGATACGACACTCGATCTGGAAGGCAACGCAATTGGTGCAGGGCACACCAAGGCTTGCGGCGTCGCATCGAACCTGCAGAATATGATGGTTAATATTGCTGTTGGTGGTGAAGTCGAGAACCAATTGGGTCGCTCTGGACTCCTATAGGCGAATGTTTGCATTTACCTTTCTGGCATGACAAGTCTGTGGAAGCGTTGATTAGCATCATGGTCTAAACTGTTTTCCCAAGAAGAAGATCAGCTGTACAGCTGTCGCGGATGTCGTGATAAAGAATCATGATGAAGTGGGCTGGAGCGCGCCAATGCCTCGGCTCATGTTGAGGGGGGCAGGCTCTCATGGGTGTCTAGGTTCGGCAGAAGACTTAAAAGGTGCTTACCTCGCATGCACGCGATGCTCGCTGTCTTTTAAAAGGACGAGTTTAGTACTTGCAACACCATATCAAGTATAGAACGGCGACTCACCTTCGAAAACTCACTCCGCCAGCGGAAGTCGATGTTGAGGTGCTTGGAGCGGGCAGAGCTGGTGCCGACAACTGCGACTCTGGCTGCTGCTGCTGCTGCTGTGGTTGCGCCTGCGGCGTGCCGCTGCCTGACGACATGTCCACGTCCATGGAATCGGAAATGTCGGGGGCGAGGAATTGAAGCGGAAGCGGAAGCGATCGAGAAACGTCAAAGTCGGTTTCGAAGAGGGGGACAGGACGGGATGGTCGAGTTGAGAAGGCAGTTAAGGTAGGAAGGTAACGTTAAGGCAAAGCAGAGCAAGGCAAGCCAGGTTCCATGCGATGGACTTGCGCGCGGCCAGGGCAGGCAGACAAAAAGAAGCACTGACACGACACAGACACCACAACAGTACCTCACTGTACTGGACCACTTAGCGGGTTTGGTTTGAGCGAACCACACCAAAACGGCAGGTCTGAAGATCTTTCGATTGGATCTGACGGGACTGGGCTGGGTAAAATGAATGAAACCCTCGGGTACCGAGCCCTTGGCTGATACCTCGACTGCAACCTCGAGTCTTGAAAGCGTTTCGATATTGAACAAAGAAAAGTGTATAGTAGTTAGAGCTCTGTAGGGGGTCGGTTTCTATGACACCGCCCAGCAACAGCAAGACTCCTAATTGTAAGCAGGCGGATCGGTCGGTGGAATGTCTCCGCTGTAGTGGTAATAAGGGACTACCTTAGAGGATACGGAGTTCAGTTATTAGGTAGTTACAGTAGTGGTTAGCTTGACAGCTACCAACAATGGAATGGAACCGGCCGAGGTGCGCGTTAGCGGCGGGAGCGGGGATATCCATACGTAAATTAGAGATCTGCCCGGTCTTGAAAGTCGCGATTATGTACGGAGTATGTAGAGATGGGGAAGATGTCTTCCTAAGTAGAAGGGGAGAGCGAGAGGTTTAGAAGGATCAATACTGCAGAGAATGACAAAGCAACTACCTAAGTATCGACCAACTAACCAATAATCAAAACGTATTTGTCTCGGAGCATGTAAGAGAGGAAGGAAAGGACAAAATGGAAAGGAGAGGAATAGCGGGAGTGTCGGGGGTGCGCGGACTCCTCCAGATTCTCAACTGCACTGCAGTTCAAGGGTGGCCCTGTAATGTCGGAGATGGTGGACAACACCTCTCCACTATGGGCCCGTCTTCCGGTGCAAAGAACTCGGCGCTCAGTTCAGTTGAAGAGGGTCCACAGCTGTATGGAACTTGTTCCGCAAACCGTGTCAGTTGCTGATTGATGCCGTATCAAGTGCAATCCCCGAGAGAGAGGGCAAAGTAATACCTAGACACGACGATTTATGAATGTCACAGTACAGCACAAGGCCAGGCAAGATTCAGAGACATCTTCACATCAACCAAGCTGATGAATCTTGCTTGATGTCGTTCATGTGAAAGCCTTGTCATCTCATATCCTTGATATTTAACTACCTTATTAGATCCAGGGGAACATGGTTGGCAATGGAGATCATCTGAGATTGAATCCTTCTCATTAAAACCCAGCCCCCATGATCCATCTCTGGAACACTTATCACCTAGAACTGCGGCGTGAGCGCGTGACCTGTCTCTCGGAGCGCGTGCCTGTGTTCAGAATTCAAGGAGGTGCAGTCTGTAAACGTTTCACTCCTAAAAAGAATTTGTGCATGAAATGAAGTCCCCACGAATTGATCGACAGTTGGACAGTTTGGATCATGATGAGACGGGCTGTCTTGTCGACGTCGTCATGGCTGGTTTATGTGGTTCGTGGCATGTGAACGTTTCGAGGACTCATGGCGGCGGCCCAAGTTCCTAATTAAGTTTGGTCTGGGCAGTTGAAGCAAGTTCACTAGTCGAAACAGAACAAGTCGTGTCAAAACCTGGGGAAGCAACCTTTTGTGAGTCTCTTGTTCGAGCTGAACAGTTGGTCAAAACTGAGTTTCCACGCGAAAGTTCAGTACCTGACGTAAAGTTCAAGGCTGGATAAAGATCTATGCATGCTCTATATTCCCACCATTCAAGGCACTACTTTTATATCTATCGTTCCTCGTTCCCAAAGTCCCATTTTGTTTCACTTAAGCTTTTCACATGAAAATGGTAACTTACTGGTACGCCCATTACGGTGAGGCCCCCGCAAAATCCGACCCACACCTCCGGGCTTCCGAATCTGTCCCCAGATTCTTCTCAGCCGGCCCTTGCAACCTCGTTAATTCGTTGTGATCGCGATGGATGCGCAGCTAAACAGAATACATGTTGCCAAGAATCCTTAGACGCAACCCTTTCATGACCCTGTCACCCTGGAATCCGGCCATCTTCCGGTAGGCTTTCCCTTCAGCCCTATACAGCTTGAGGCTGTGCCCCTGTTGACTGTCACATGGGTTCATGCTCGTATTCTATTCAACCCTGATGTCACTTCGCCAAGGGAATATTAGATTTGCTGGTGACTTGAAACTGTCAAGAGATTATTGTACATTGGACTGCCCTTTGCAGGAAGTATTTACTGCCCATGGCTACGCTGCAAGTGTCCTTGACGGAACCTTGCCGTTTGTCTTGGGCTTCATGCCATTCGCGGCAACCGGTTCTTCATGTTCGACTTCAATGCCGGCGATGAATGCTGCACTCACCAGCTCGAGTGCCGCGACAAATACACACAAGAAACTGGCGATGGCAAAATGTGTGATCGTTGAACCAATTTCCAGCCATGAACCCTCATCTTTGACAACCCAGAAAAAGTAGAGTGTCAAAACATCACTGACTGTGAGGACGACCATGAACAGTGCAGATGGTGCAACACCTAATCTCTTATTCAGAACTCCCAAGTTCGCTGAGATCAGGAAAAATGGAATAATGATCTTGAGAATCAGCAATGCACCCTGCGAGAAAGGATCAAACACTGGGATAAGCCTTGATACACTTTCCAAGCTAAACGATGAGATGGAAGCGATATTGCCGGTACTGAAGAAGGCTGACTGTAGTAGAACCATGAAGAACAGTGCTATCCGTGCGTCTGAGAGGGTCAATGGCCGAAATGTACCCAATTCACGTTTCTGCTGCTCGGCGACAGCTGTCTCGTTCTGGGCTTTGCCCTTTGAGAATGCATGTACCGCGTACTCGAGGCGCACCCAAGCCAATAGAGTAATGCTGAAGGCCACATAGAATAGGCCTTCGTACGAAATTGTCAAGATGATGAACGTCGGGGCACAGGTTAAGAAGATGATTGCAAGGCGATGCATGTAGTGGCTGTTAGGCTGTAGCCGATATACCAAGGGCATGAGAAGCGACACGACTGTTAATTGTTAGTTACACGTGTCCATGAATCAAATCCGATTGACTCACCCAAGACGACCCAGCCGACTACTTGGTTTCCCCTTGGAAGACCAAGCTTGGCTTGCAGTGAAGTGGCACTGGAGTGCGTGACGAGCATGGCAAGTACGATAAGGCCAATCTGAAAACTGCGTGAGCGGTGCGATTCTAAGATGCTCTCTAATAAATCAAACTTACTTGAGTACCAAGGAGCGTTCTACTTGTATGGAGACGCTTTGATTTGCTTTTGAAGGTGGTGAAATCTGAGAGAATAAAATCTTCGAGAACCAAATATGCGAGACCGATGACAGTCATCAATCCACCGCCAATCAAGCTTTCTAATCAGTGTCTGCAACAATTCACGGGTTGAGGATAAAGCTTACATCAGGGATACATTTTCGACCTTCATCGCCGGTAGAAGGGTGAAAGTACTCATAGCCAAGCAAGAAATGAACCACAACAGGGTCAGGAATACATGGGACTTCAAGAATGAAACGCCCAGCGTCATTGGCCAGAAAGCACCCAAGACAAACAGCCCAGTCAGGACTTCACGATGAATGTATCCAATGGCCTAGGACTGGTAAGCAAAAGTCCGAGTAAACATCAAGAGGACTTACCAGAGATTGAATGATACCGAAATAGAGGACAACGTTGAAAATCAGCGCTGCAACCGCACCACCAGACTTGACATTGCCAAACAGAGCCTGGAAACCTTTGGCAACGCTGGCTCTTCGAGCATACACCTCTTCCCAAAACAAAACAGGGAAAAATGCATACAGATAGTACGCAGGTGGGGATTTAGAGACGACGAAGGATGAGTAAAGAGCGACAAGTACCGAGGAGAAGAACGCCGATCCAAGCAATGTGCGCTGAGGGGGAATGCTCTCCTGGACCACATATAAGGAAAGGACGGTGGTGGTCGCATAGGTCATCCATCCCAAATAGCCAACAGTGATCAAAGCACGTAGGAATAACCAGTCATAAGTCTGAAGGTAGCGAATTCCCTGAAGCCCAATTTCCATCAGAGCGTCTGATTCTTCAATGGCCTCCTCGAATTGACCAGCGTCGATCAAAGAGCGAATGTGAGCAATGCGCTGCTCAGGGCCAAGGTTCTCATTACTGAGAGGTCCGTAAGCCTGATAGCGGAGCTCTACGTTCCTCTTGCTCTCCTCCTTTATACGGTATTGCTCAAGAATGACCTGAGCATTGACCAGGGAAGCTTGTGCCTTTTCTTTTATGTTCGCAGATAGAAAGTTCAAAGGAAGTTGGCCCACACCGTTCGCTGGAAACTCAGCGCCGATGAGATACGACATCAACGCCGCGACATCAGCTTGAGCAACATCATGTCTTCGAACATGGTCCAGATTCCAGTCTGAAGAGTACTCATCATGACCAGGGGCAATACTATCGGGATGCAACGCGGGAGTGGCAACTCCCGAACCCCATGATATGAGAGGAGTTCTGGTATTGTTAGGATGTCCATCGCCATGACTACCCCAGTCTGTCATGCCGTGGTCAGCTGTGAAGACGAACGCAGTCCGGTCATCGGCATAGAAGCCCTCGACGAGTTCGACCATCTCCTTCACACCTTGATCAACTACTTTTATATTGTGCAGGTACTCCTTGGAGTAAGGCCGATAAGAGTGCCCAGTTGTGTCCAGGCCTAGCAGATGGAGGAAGAAAACCACCTTGTCCTCGCGAAGAGCGGTATTGAGGGTCTCGTTCGTCGCTGCTGCGGCGAAGAAGTCCTTGACATGGTCGAACACCCAGTAATCAAGCTCCGTAGCATCTTTGGAGAAATCCTCAAGCTCAGCTCCATATGCAAAGGCATCGACCCTTCCTGGAACAGCCCCATGTTGGAACATTGGCAGAATATCGGGACTTCCCCAACTCCAGGTATGTCGGCTGCGGTTGAAAACACTATCGAAATTGACCGGGTTCATTTTCCATCCTGTCGCAACAGCAGATACATCCTCGTACAAGCCGGCAATGAGGGCCACGTGGCCGGGTCGGGATTCCGTTGGCACACGAGTATGTGATACGCCAAAGGTTCCATGCTCAAGCACTCGGGAGCGAAGGTAAGGAGCTAGCGGACGAGGGACGAGGTCGTCATCGGACTCGGGGTATGGTTCGGGGTGGGCTTGAAATGCTTTGTCGGCTCGCAAACCGTCACCTAGAGTGCAGCGACTTAGTCACACTGGCCAAATCATGCGTTCTAGGTCAACTTACCAACAAATAGTACAAGGCGATCCGCAGGGGCCTTTGGAGAATCGTCTGTACGCTCAACATTGAACAATCGCATGCCTGAGACAATCGGGCTGACAAAGTAAATGTCGAAGATGGAAAAGATATAGACCAAATGGAAAGCGACCGCAATGGCCATGAAGCCAATGCGGCTGAAACCAGCCATGGCAACGCAATTGATATGCTCCGGCGTGTAGTTGCAAGTGTAGACAGTTCGAATGATCGACGATGGGTTGGTTGGTGTAAGTCAGGGGGTGGAAGATGATGCTATATCAAAATCTAATGGTACCACATAAGTCGAAAGTGCCTTAAATGAGAGGACAAGAAAAATAGAAGCAACAAATATCAAGAGAAACAAGAGGCAGTGAACAAGTTCTCCTTGATCTCGTCAAACAAAGATGTAATGAGAGACAGTCTCCATTGAGCTGAGTTGCAGGTGGAGGTCAAGACAATATATTAAACCGTGGCCAGAATTGGAATGACGCTGACGAGGGACGCGTCTATCCGGCAAATTAGTGCAAGACCCCATCTGCAGGGGAAATACACTAATGGCCCTGCGCTACAACCCCTCCACTGCTGGGTGCTGACTTGGCCCTGGATGGTCCTTCAGCCTCTACACGTGGTTGGCTGCATTAAAGTCTCATTGGATCCAAGCCTCCCGTCCCGTCAATGTAAAATCGAGCCCTGGTATCAAATCAGATCAGCCAAAGGGCGGGAACTTTAAAAGACTAATAGGCTCAAGCGATCATAAGGGAAATGGTCCTGGAAATGTCAGCCATTCCATGATCACTAGTCCATGACCTAGCTCACGCACCTTGACGGATATCGGAAGTTTGCAACCTTGATAAACGAACGGTGTTAAGAAACTGATTACCAACAAGGTTCTCATTGACACCCATACAGTAACCAGATCCTCTTTCTAGAATCATTACTAATCTATCCTCATTGAGTGCTTGCTTGTACACGCATAACGCTGAAATAAGTCTTGGGTATCACTAACAACAGACACATCCTACCGCAACAACGAAAATTAACATATTCTACTGTCTGGACAGGTCTTCTGCCAAAGATTTGCTGACCCTCAAGTAGAATTTTGGCGCTTGAGACCGCGGGAAGACAATTTCCTCCGTGAGATAGTCTGGAAGCATTTCCATCAGCTCGACATCACGCCCAGCGTCGAGCTGTGGTTGGTATGTGAATTGCACATCCTCAATATTGTCTGAAGTATCGTCGTTGTCTACTGTGAGTTTGAAATGAAGGGCTGGCTATAGTCAGTATACATATGGAGCGAGACCATCGATCATTAAACTTACTGCCATTGCGCCCAGTCTGTATGCAATCGAAGGTATCTCCTATGTCTTCTTGCTTTACACCACGCATGATCAAACCTGTCATATCTGCGTACAGGTTTTCCTTGGCTTGTGCAATGGCTTGTGCAGCATGAGCAGCCTCCGCCTGTGCTGTGCGATTGGCCGGCCCCGAGGCTTTGATAGCGCTTCCTGGAACTCTGTTATTGGCATTTCCTGACCTCACAGCGGCCAGTTTGGTTGAAAGAGTTTTGATTTCTGCCTCGGCTTCGGATAAAGAGTTGTTCAGGCTCTCAATGTTGCCCTCCAGATTCTCAGCCTTGACCTCGCTGGCTTCCAGTTGCTTTCGAAGCTCTTCACCCTCCTTCGCCAGGGCAGTCTGTGCAGCAAGCTCAGCCTTAAGCTCAGATATAAGCTGCGTAGCAGCTGTGGAAGTCAGTACAATGCGCAACGCAGAGGAGTTCATGCAATGAGACGTACCCGCTGTTCGCTCTTCAGCTTGTTTCTTAAGTCGATCGAAATTCCGCTCAGCTTCTCGAACACCAACCTCACGTAGATCCCGATGGCGCATCTCGAGAGCCTCGTACTTCTTAGTGAGTTCCCCTAGCCTTCTCCGCAATGCGACGTCACTGGTATCATAGCTGGACCATGACTCTAAGGGCTCAGTCGTTCCCACAACAGAGTCGCGATCTTCATCTTCTTCCGGTACGGCATCAAGTTCCATCACGTCTTCTGCTTGCGTTTCCGGAATCTCCTCAAAGGGTGTGGTTGGTTGTCGCGGGGGTCGACCACGTCGCTTGACAGCACTTTCCGGAGCAAGTATCGAGGTGTCGCCGTTCAGTTTCTTGGGGCGCCCCCGCAACCCCTTTTTCGTCTCAGTCGCAGGAACACTTGCAGGAACTCCAATATCTTCAAATGTGACCGTTTCATCTGGGGCCAGTTGTTTGGTCTTGCGCCCCCCCTTCGTGGCACCACCATTGATTTTGCTCGTAGTAGCGGGTTGCGCTATTGCTTCAGGTAAAGGTGCGAGCTTATCGGCGCTGTTTCGACGCGTCGTTCGAGGTGCTGTTTTAGTGACCTTGCTGGCCGTTCCTGGTGGCCGACCGCGGGGCTTCTTCGTTGTGCTCATGGTCCGCACGGCTGCTTGAAGCTCAGATTGGTCGAACATGTCTAGATCGGGTTCTGAATCTGAAGCCAAGAGTCCAGCAAGGCCTGCTGCAGGCTTTGCGCGCGCGCGTGGTGGCATGGTCACTTGTGTCGACGATCGTGGATGAATGTGTCGCAAAAGCACGCGCAAGAGAAGCAGGTGCAAAAGAAAAATACCAGAGAAATAGGGACAGCTGAAGGATTGAAATTGAAGAATGCGCGACTATAATTGCACGGATATCAATGACAATTATTGCAAGTGATGGGCGGGGATAGTAATGCTGGAGGGGATAAATCCACATCAAAGTTTGGATCTTACTTGGGATCCTCATCGAGGTACCCATCCATGTAAACAAATGGGCTCAGAGACATCCATGAATCTATGGCCCGTGCTTTCAAACTGACACTAGCCGCCACTTACCGCTAACAACGGGATGTCGGGCGGGCATGTGCCAGCGCATTAGGTTCCTGCCGAAACGCGCATATTGATTGATCTTCCATTTTATTCTTCAAACACCCAATTTCAGTCTTCAACCTTTAGACTTGTCAACGCCTTTCCAGGTGACGCCGGCAAAGGCAAATCTTTGTTGAACTGGAAAAACTACCACCAATTCCGACTTGATTATCGTGTGGCAGTCATCGCCCTCTTGCCACCTACTCTCCTTGCTATCTCATGCCATCCGAGTCAGCCCCTTGGCTGCGCTGGGTCCTCGGCATGGGGGAACGACGTAAGCTCGGCGATGTCGCCATGGACATATTGCTCTTTGCGGGCATGGTAAGTGCAATATTTCGAAATCCGCTGTTGGATGCGAGGGCATTGTGCTCACAGCAGTCTGTTAGATGACGGCTGGCCTATATGTGGCTCGAAATTTCCTCAACCCTATCTTGAGCAACATTGCCGACCCCGATAAAGAAAAACATGAACAAGCAAGACGCCAAGCCAAAGCGCACCTTGAGCGGTTAAACCGACACAAGAAAGACGGACTTGATTATGGAGATGATAGCGATTCGAGAACGGGGCCACGACCGGAGGATCTGGTCTTGAATGAATACGAGAACTTGGTTGCACTTGAGATGGTCCCTCCTGAGGACATATCTGTTGGGTTTGACGGTGAGTGAACTTGCAGGTTGAGGCCTTTATGCCTTTCCCCATGATTCGCTAACAATTGCAGACATCGGTGGTCTGGATACGATTATCGAAGAACTGAAAGAGTCGATCATATACCCTTTGACGATGCCTCACCTTTACTCCCACGCCGCGCCTCTACTCTCTGCTCCCTCTGGTGTTCTTCTATACGGTCCTCCGGGTTGTGGAAAGACAATGCTCGCTAAGGCTGTTGCCCATGAGAGTGGTGCTTCTTTCATCAACTTGCATATCTCGACTTTAACGGAGAAATGGTATGGAGACTCGAACAAGATTGTCCGTGCCGTTTTCTCCTTGGCCCGAAAAATGCAGCCTGCTATTATTTTTATTGACGAAATCGACGCTGTCCTTGGTACTCGTAGAAGTGGCGAGCATGAGGCCAGTGGCATGGTCAAGGCCGAGTAATTCTACAACAATCACCTCTATCTATCTAATTGACACTAACAAAACGTAGGTTCATGACTCTATGGGATGGTTTGACGTCCTCGAATTCCTCAGGGATGCCTGCTCGAATCATGGTTCTTGGTGCGACCAACCGTATCAATGATATTGACGAGGCCATCCTTCGCCGTATGCCAAAGAAATTTCCTGTCACGCTGCCAGGAACAGAGCAGCGACGTCGAATTTTACAGCTCATATTGCAAGATACCAAGACAGATCCTGAGTATTTCAACCTCGATTACGTTGCAAGGATTACTGCTGGGCTCTCTGGTAGTGACATCAAGGAGGCCTGCCGAGATGCAGCAATGGTGCCCGTACGAGAATACATGCGGCAGCATCGTGAGAGTGGGCACGCCATGTCATCCGTGGATCCCAGGCAATTCCGTGGCATTAGATCAGATGACTTCCTCGGCCGCGAAGGAGGACAGATCAAACTGCAACCAAAGCGACGGTCGAGCGGTGTTGAGGAGCTGATTGCGGAGGAGCAGGACTAGCATGATGATTAGCAAACGATCCAGGCCAGCAACGGCCGATAATGTTGAATAGAAACACTCAACCCTGGCCAGCACCTCACCAGTCATTGCCCAATCAGCAGCATCACGATGTCTGCTTCAGGCTTACCATCGACTATACTGTACCACTCGCACTGTCCTTCTTTCCCCCACAAACTGAAATTGTCCGCCAGGGCTGAAGATACGACCACGGTGCTCAAGTCGGGGCCCGGTTCCGTCCTCCGGGGTTCCCGTACAGTGCAGTTCACTAACCAGGGACGCACAGCACGCGATGGGCCATGATAGTGTCTGATCACGTCATTTGGGATACCCCACTATGGGTTTCTGGGGATTTGATAGCAATATACCTTGTCCTGAGCACCGGCAGCCGGCATTCCGCAGGTATCTCAGCATCAATCGCCCTCCGTTAATCGGTCGGATGACCCAGAAGAATAGCGGTGGGCGGGACCCAAACCATAACAGTGGTATGCGAGCAGCACTATAGAGCCCTAGGGGTCACTGAAAGATGGTGCAAGATCCCCTGTAATTGGCGCTGCAGATGCCCTTGTACAGAAACACGGCACTCCCATTGCGTAGTTTATCCAGTGCAGATAACGAGTTTTGAGTTTGCAGTCCATCTTCTCCAGCCCAGACCGCCGACAGCGGGAATGACTCCCCGACTCCCGAGCGACCCTTCTCCTCCAAGCTCTGACTCGGCAAGTCTTCACCTCTCCCCTCTAGAAACTCTTCAATTCCTCTCTCTTCAATCATTCTTCAATTGTATTTGAGTTTCGCTTTTGTCGCATAAACTCTGTTGCGATTTCTCTCTAGCGTCCGCCCCTCCTCCGACCAAGCTAGAACCATTCTCCCCGCCATCCATCACCTCTGTATACAACTTGACTTCGACACATACGCTGCGACTAAATTTATCGAGAATGTCCGCCCCTTCGCCCACTGACTCTGGCAAGTCGGCCAACCCTCTCAAGCGAATTGACAATGAGGGACATGATCTCCCTCCATCTCCCGCTCCGTCAAGCCCTCGCAATGGTCGCAAACGCTATGCCCTCGCCACCGAACTTGTATACACAGATAGCAAGGACCAATATGGCGCCTCCAGCGTTCCCATCTATCAGTCTGCCACTTTCAAGCAGACATCAGCCAGCGGTGGCCAGCAAGAATATGACTACACGCGCTCTGGAAACCCCACCAGAACGCACCTCGAACGACACCTTGCAAAGATTATGAACGCTCAGCGAGCGCTGGCTATCAGCTCGGGAATGGGTGCTCTCGATGTCATTACTCGACTACTCCGACCTGGCGATGAGGTTATCACTGGCGATGATCTCTACGGTGGCAGCCACCGTCTGCTTACTTACCTAGCTGCCAACCAAGGCATCATTGTTCACCATGTCGACACAACAACCGTTGATAGCGTGCGGGCACGCCTCTCGGAGAAGACCGCCATGGTTTTGCTAGAGACTCCCACCAATCCTTTGATCAAGGTTGTGGATATTCCATCTATCGCTCGCTTGGCACATGAAGTCAACCCCAAGGCTCTCGTTGTTGTTGATAACACCATGCTTTCTCCCATGCTGTTCAACCCTCTTGATGTGGGTTGCGACATTGTGTACGAGTCTGGAACCAAGTACCTGTCTGGTCACCACGACATTATGGCTGGTGTTATTGCCATGAACGACACTCAGATTGGAGACAAGCTATTCTTTGTCATTAACTCCACGGGCTGTGGTCTATCACCAAATGACTCTTTCCTGCTTATGCGAGGTGTCAAGACTTTGGCTATTCGAATGGAGAAACAGCAAGCCAACGCTCAAGCCATTGCAGAGTTTCTCGAGTCCCGTGGTTTCCGTGTTCGATACCCTGGACTCAAATCCCACCCCCAGTACGATCTGCATTGGTCTATGGCTCGCGGTGCTGGCGCTGTGCTCTCGTTTGAGACTGGTGATCCTGCCGTTTCCGAGCGTATTGTTGAGGCTGCCCGTCTCTGGGCCATCAGCGTCAGTTTTGGCTGTGTCAACAGCTTGATCAGCATGCCCTGCCAGATGAGCCATGCCAGCATCGACGCCAAGACCCGAGCGGAACGACAAATGCCTGAAGATATCATCAGACTGTGCGTTGGTATCGAGGACCCGAATGACCTGATTGAGGATCTTTCTCGCGCTGTAAGTAACGATCATTGCGATATTGGGCAAAACTAACAGACTGTATAGCTGGTTCAGGCTGGTGCTGTGACCGTGACTTTGGATGGTTTCCATGCTGCTGGCGTAGCCAAGGAGCTTGGAGCAACCCCCCTTGTCATTCAATGAGCTACAAAAGTATCGCGAAGAAGGGCCACGAAATAACAGGTCAATCCAATTGAGCCTCAAGGAACATTTTGATTTTTGCAAGCGAATTCGATAGTCTATTGATTACCAGTTCTCTACCACCGGACTTGTCATGGTTCTCGACCATTGACGGAGTGGTGGCAAGGGGAAGTTCACCGCCGTATACCGCCTCACCGGCATTTCTATCAATAAAAAGTAAAGGAAAAGAAAAGGCCTGTATTATCATCTCGAGCCGGCGTTGGCAGGGATGAACCACGGAGTTAGATTTATTTGTTTTGGGAACCTGCAATAGGTTTGAGACAGATCCAGAAATACGAAAGATTCAAGATCGAACATACCCGTCTGCTGTATCAGAATCTCGTTGATGCTCAAGCATTCTCGACTTGTCTCGTTGATCCAGGACGCAAACATGTGGCCACCTCCTCTGTCTCTCTTCCCAGGCTTCGGATGATTGTCCTGGGCCGATATGACTAGGCCATCTCTTTTAAGTATGCTGGTAATCATGGTCAGTGCAAGCCTTGGAACGTGAAGAAGAAAAGGATCCGACCTTGTCGCTTCTCTCCCGCTTATCTCGACTTCATGTGGCATCGCGTTCCTCCTTTTGCTGTTGCTGGTGGTGAATTTTGGTTTTGGTCAAGGGTATTGCTAGTTCAGAGGTCAGGCACACTGTCGTCCTCTCCACGTTTACCCCCCAGTTTCTCGAGCATACACTCAGGCGTCTCTTGTACTTCGACAAGCGATATCCTTATGGGTTATGGTCCTGCTGAGCTTCGACCTCAGCTACTTACAGCACGTCCTTACCACCAGCCTCTCAGTTCATCATCGTCATCATGATAGTCTCGGCATTGATATCTCATCAAGCCGCCCGCATCTGGTTGGCGAAGCTACGCGAGACCTCCGACCTGAAGATCGCGCTCATGCTGCTTGGGGTATGACAGCGCATCCTCAGGAGAAGGATATTCCATCACATCTCATATTCTACACGTATCACGCACCTCGTCACGGGCCTGGTCACGTTGGTGTAACGAAATGTGCTCTGGGGAAATCAGAACCAAAGCCGTATAGATATAGGGGTGGCACAGGCGACGGCGGTCGCACGGAGTGCTTGATGGTCAGAGTCGGGAGTTGATAGCCTTGGTGTGATTTCTGAGAGTGAATGAGAAAAGAGTGAAGAGTGAAGAGATATCAAAACACTTTCAACGACACCAACTGAGAATGAAATGGCTGTTGTTAGATGGCAATGTAACACCAAACATCATATTCCAGCAGGACAATATACATACCTAAAACAAAGGTTCAGAACTCCCCGTCTCATACTCTTAATCTCGTGATAGCCTCATCATAGCACTGTGAGGTACGCCACATAATATAGTATTGCCCTAAGACTATCCCCTGGCGCCTCTTCTGGTGAAGCACAACACAAACATCGCCTCGATAGCCATACAGGTCAAGCTGCCAGGTATTCTTTATCAGTGATCTAGACTCACCCACGTGCCAGGGCACGCTTGATCTTGCTCGTCGAACTCTCCTGCCCCCTTGTCCAGTGTTACACGACTGTGAAGGTGGATGTAATCAGATGAAGTAATGGCTCATTTGATATATAATCTCCTTAGCTCACTCCTGATTCGAGGTAAGTCCTGTCTTCCTGTTTTCCTGTCTACTATGTCTCATTGCATCTGTCACTTGTAGGTTGGTCCCCGAGACCTGCATTGAGATGTCTGAGGTTCGTTCCTACGTGGCTCACCGGTGAAGGAATACGTGGATTTTAACCATCAGCTCAGTAGGCACCATGCGGAGTGTTACGCTCCGAAACATGCTCACGACTCATATTAGACCCTGAGTACAATTGTTCTTTATTCATATAAGAAACAACAAACTTAAACACAGTCTGCCAAGCTAAATATATACAAGCGCTCCCTCAAAACTCCGCCAAATGCATATCACAGCTCAAGAAAAGTCAAAACGGTCGGGAAGGACAACAGGCGCCACCAAAGTCCACGTATACATGCCGTAGCAAACCCAGGCACTGACAATCTTGACCCAGCTCGCAGCGTAGGTGCGGCCAACGGTCGCAAAGTCACCATCCTTGGTAGATTCGTCAAAGTTCATGGTGAGGAGAGTAGCCACCCAAGCAGTGGCCAAGAAGAAGATGATGTGAAACACTGAGTAACTGTACTGGGTCCTGTTTCGCTCGTCGTCTCCTGCAGGGGCGTCCCCAGCTTCACTTTCGTCATCGGACAGCAGGGCGTCAGCTGGGAGGCTACCTTCTTCGACAGCTCGGCGCAAAGCCTCGGCTCGCATTTCCCGCCGAGCACTGGGCTGTTGGGTCACAAGTCCGTGCTCATCGTCGTCGGGCAACTGGATTCCATTCGAGTTGCCAAGTCCGAGACTTTGGGTTGCGGCTCGTGTGGTAGTGTAAGCAATTGTGAGCAAAGTAACAATTGCACCAATAACAATAGAGGTTGCTCGTGTCCCCTGTCCCTGAATAAGAGGGTTGCACTCGTTGTTGGGCTCCATTGACACAGCTGACATAGTCAAGTATGTGCAGTAGACGGCAACCATAGCAGCTTGAGCAAGTCCCGCCTTAGGATTGAACTCTTGAACAGTAGGGTTGACCGAAATGACCGAGATTCCGAGCCATAGAATCAGGTTGATGGTGATCACAGCCTGGTTCATAGAGCATGAGCCGCGAGCAAAGAATATGTACTGCACAATAGTCATGGCAAGTGAACCGATATACATGCCCAGAGTAGACCCAATCAGAACGAATCGCCAAACTCTTGAGTCGGTATCCTCGATCTGAGCCAAGCAATACTCGGCCCAGTTGTGAGCTAGGTCAACAAGCAAGATGAGTCCGAGTAAAAGGAACAGCATGGCTGCGGCAAAAGCAATGTAGTTGCCCCAAAACAAGAAGAAGTTGTCAGGAATCAAAAAGGAAAGGACAACAAAGGCGAGCCATGCAATAACCTTGGGGCCCCAGTAGCCGTTCTGAATAGCAGCACGGGGGTTTTTCGAAGTCGCGACACCAAAGAGTAAACCAGCAAGGATGAGATGGAAGAGACCAAGCGCAAAATTAATTCGGTGAACCGCGAACCAGCCATGGCATTCACCAGTCGGACAATTAATCGTAACGTAGTCGAGGGTAAGTTTCTGAAGTTTCTTGATAGCCCAAGGCGTGAGCATTATCCATGCGATGATCGAGTTAACGAGAAGGAGGAGCGCGTATGCGATACGGGTTGCGATACTATTGCCGCATTTGCCGCAGGCGCTGCAGACCATGGAGCAGGTCGCAGCGCCGCAACAACTGGCAGCAAAGGAGGCAATCTGATGAGATTATTAGCGATCGCAGGAGAAGAGAATTGGAAAGGGTGGGTAACATACGGTACCAATGCTGGGTACCGCCAGAAGCGGCAAAGACAAGAGAGCACCCATTGCGACGGCGCGCGATGAGGTTGTTGGCGTCTAGTTGAAGTCAAGGTTGGTGGATTCTTGGTATATAAGGTTTCGTGAGAGATCAAGCAAAGCAAAGAGACCAGAATCGGTGTCGTGAATCACCCTTTGGAATGGTGCCTAATCTGTCTAGAGCCTGTTGACGATGTTGGAGATGGCAGGATGCATGAGGCTACAATCAAGAGTGTCCACGTGAGATTACGTCGTCAGGGAAAGCCGAAGAACGGAGTGGGTACTCGGAATATGTGGCTTGACATCTATAATGTGGCTGTGCTCTCCCCGGCATTCGGCCCCAGTATCATGCATAATTACTCACAAGGGCTAGTCTCGGGATCTTCTCCGCGTTCAGTTGTACATTGTTCGTCCCTGACTCCCTGTTATCATTGATCAGTCAATCAACCTCCCTCCACTCCCGTCCCGACTACCTACCTACGTGAGCGAGCCACGAGATGCTCCATAGTATTCGTCTCCCCTAACTAATTCATTTGTTCCTGACCTTATCAATATCCGAAATATTCCTTTATTCCTTATCCTACCTTACCTTAGCCACGTGTGCTACGTTGGGTACTCTTCTTACATCAGGAGTTTCCTATCTCTCTCTTTCTGTCCTCCCCCATTATCATCCAGCAATTGGGTCAGCATCATCCTCACTGGTCAAATGTTAACTTTATCTTCATAGAAGCGCGTCCCCTCATCTTCAAACTACCTTAGATCATACTCAGTCACTCGACTATCATTTAATTAGCCTTATTTATTTTGTTTTTGTCGTCAAGATGCATCAAGACCAGCAACAAAGCCTTTTTCAGGCCCGTATTATCGCCAGCATTGCAGCTACTATCTTATCCCTGGCTTGTGGTACCAATGTCGGTCTTTTTTCAACAGCTCTATCATTGTTGAGTGAGGTGTCTAACAGCAACTTATAGTATGTCTACTCAGCTTGGCTCCGCAATTCGCAGAACGACTCAAGCTGTCGTCTACAGAGAGTAACCTGATCGGCCTGGCTGGCAACCTGGGAATGTACACCTTGGGAATGCCCATCGGCATATTCGTTGACCATCGTGGTCCTCGACCTGCTGTTCTTGGTGGAGCTATATTTATGCTCTTTGGCTACTTTCCACTACATCAAGCCTACCATCGTGGATCAGGATCAGTCATGTTGATGTGTCTCTTCTCTTATATGACCGGCTTAGGTGGTTGTATGGCATTCGCTGCTGCTGTCAAGACGTCTGCTCTCAACTGGCCCAACCATCGTGGAACCGCCACAGCCTTTCCTCTGGCCGCCTTTGGTCTAAGCGCCTTCTTTTTCTCCTTCATTGGCGCAGTCTTCTTCCCTGGAGACCCCAGTGCTTTCCTTGAGCTTCTCGCTTGGGGCACATTTGGCCTTACTTTTGGCAGCTTCTTCTTCCTCAAGGTCCATCACGAACAAGCTGAGTACGAGGCTGTACCTGCTTCGGACGAAACCCCAAGTATTCCTTCTACCGACCCCCAGCAACTCCGAGCAGGCTCTTCCGACGAACCAAAGCCCTACCGCTCGTCTCGAGCGGAGGACGAACCCGGTATGTTGACTAATTCCAGTAGTAATAGCACCTACACCAGCACCAACACAATTACGAGCTCCCACGCACCCGCTGTAGCATCCTCATCAACCGCACCCGCCGACGCCCCAGATCGGACGGGCTCTCATGGAATATCATTTGCGCCTGAATTTGGCCTTGTGGTCGCCCCCGAGAATCCCGAAGACCTCGAGGTTGGCGAGACGTCCCCCCTGATATCTCGACCTGGACAGCCCCCTCTTGAAAACAGTGATATTAATAGCGGTGGACCTCATCATGTAGACATCCGGGGTCTTGCTCTCGTGCGCAGTGTCAGTTTTTGGCACCTTTTTGTCATCATGGCTATTTTGGCTGGTGTTGGTCTCATGACCATCAAGTATGATTAGCTCCCATCGCTTTTCGGAGTGCTCAGCTGACCATGTCTCAAGCAACATCGGCAACGACGCCAAGGCTCTTTGGAAACAATATGACAAAAATGTCACTGACGAATTTCTCGTTCATCGGCAACAAATGCATGTATCGACTCTTTCTATTTGCAGTTTCTTGGGTAGACTATTGAGTGGTGAGTCGCATTAGTAAACCCAGGCTTGTTTCCCCAGTTCTAACCATAGTCTTTAGGCGTGGGTTCGGACTTTTTGGTGAACAAGCTTCACGCCAGCAGGCTCTGGTGTCTTGTCGTCGCTTGCGCAGTCTTCATCTTCGCTCAAGTGTGTGCATTGAATATTGAGAACCCACAACTCCTCGGGCTAGTTTCGGGTCCATCAGGACTCGCCTATGGCTTCCTATTCGGCGTATCTCCTTCTCTTGTCGCCGAAATGTTTGGCGTTCGGGGATTAAGCCAAAACTGGGGCTTTTTGACCATGGCTCCCGTCATTTCGTCCAACATTTTTAATATCTTTTATGGCAAAATCTATGACCAGCATAGTGTTGTTGGACCAGACGGTGAGCGTTTCTGCTCAGTTGGACTCGAATGCTATCGCTCAGCTTACTGGGTTACCCTCATCTCCTGCTGCGCGGGAACGGGTATCACTCTTTGGGCGATCCGTCACCGACATAATAAATATCTCAGAGCAATGGATAAGGGCGACGAAGAGGATTAGGAGTGCTCAATTGTGGCACATGCTGAAGTTCGTGTCTTTTGCCTCATCATGGCGGCATTCCACTACATGGTACCTGGAGCTTCAACGGCGTTTAGGAAGGAATTCTCCTGAACGTAGGATTACAATCGGGACATTAGACGAGAAGATAGACTGGCGTTTCACTTTCACAATTAGGCAATAACATGAAGATTATCATGGACAAAGTCTCATTGGAGATTTAGATGCAAATCAAAGTTTACTGTTTGATGATTGATGATGCCTCGTTCACATATCCAAGGTCTTATTTCACAATCATCAAAACGAGGCTCGACATTAGAATTAATCCACCATCATGTCATTTCTAAGAATGGCAACGTTTGAACAAGAACCAAAGCCAAAATAGGCAAAGGTGACTGACACCCTGCAAATGAAGCCAGGCTCTTCCAACCTTCCCTTTATTGTGCCATCTACCCATAAAACGCCGAACAAATGCTCATGTCGTGGACTGGTGCTGACAGGAGGCGTACAACGCTGTCTATCAGCAGATGCTCAGCAGACGTTGATTCCAGAACCATGCAAAATAAATAGGTATTACCGGGCAAGCCCGCGCTGCAAACCAACCAGGAAGAATAATAATTCGTGAGAACAGAAAACAAAGTAGGTAGTGTATGGTTCGCCAAATGGTCGTGCCTTGTTGAAGTAATGACAATGCTACGTGGTGATACGCACGAAAGCGTGGCAACAGGAGACGTTATGATCCACGATATGATCGTGGTCATCGAGTCCTTCATAAAGAAGCCTTAGACTTTTTGTGTTCCTCTGTTGGGGCTACTTTCAAAAATTGCGCCGAGACCGCTTAGGGAGAAGGGGTCCCTTAGTAGAATGCAACACGACCAGCCAAGCAGCAATGATGTTTCACCAAGTAGTGAAGCATATACGCGTGAGAGATCCCGTACATGGCGGGCGTAAAGCGCAAGTCGCGAAAAAGAAGCAGGCTCCGTTACATAACCCAAAAAAGTCTACCAACTTGGGGGGCACCATCTTTGCCTGGTTGTCAGATTCTCCACGAGAAGGATGAAGGGCATTATTGAAAGAACATTATGGTGTGAAGAAAATGGCGTGAGCC
The DNA here is from genome assembly GCF_000149955.1 of Fusarium oxysporum f. sp. lycopersici 4287. NCBI lineage: Eukaryota > Fungi > Ascomycota > Sordariomycetes > Hypocreales > Nectriaceae > Fusarium > Fusarium oxysporum. Next base: position 3,747,215 of record NC_030989.1, read on the forward strand.
AATGAACAGCCAAGTTGCGAATCCATACTGCTAGGATGGGTAGATTGATTGGGAGAATCCACAGCATTAGGAGCAGGACAGAGTGTGCATAATGGTAGTAATTCGAGTTTGCATCCGAAGGGGCAGTTTCATTGATACGAAGAGCTCGTATCACCGTGAAAAGCTGCACCAAGCATGCCACCAGATAGGCAAATTGGTAGGGAATGAATGTCCAGACCAGGAACAACAGAATGGCTGTAGTGATCATACGCCTCTTGGGAGTTGACGGGACGAATGCAGGTGTTCTCGCTACACCATCATCTTCAGCTCCGCTTGAGAGGGGGAGTAGGGTTAGTGCCCAATAAAGGAAGCCAAGGACATGCGTGAAGGCTTTGGTCATGTAGTGAACCATGGCACAAACTCCAATGCAAACGACACCAATCAGGGGGACAAGAAACCAGAAGAAGGGATCGTCCGTCCCAATAAGAATGTCGTGGCGATGAAAGTCAATGGATAAGGGTGCAGCAGGCGCTTGGTACCACCATCTGCCGAGCCAGGTAGCTGGAACTCCTTCCATTGACATCGACAAGAGCGTCAGAGATACAAGCAGTAGCGGTATCGACTGGCGAAGACACAAATCCAGACTCTGTGAGAATGAGATGAAAATCCCTGAGCTGTCGTAAACGCGGAACTGCTTGCGCAAAACGAGAGCAACCGTTAACATAGGGAAAGCGGCAAAGACAGTTCGGTACCTCATGTAGAGCTTGCCGAGGCTGCCCCAGAAATCAGGCTTGATCTGAAGGTGAATACTTGAGCCGCATGAAGGATCTGTCCAAACTTGGAACGTAACCCCCTTCTCAGCCCCAGATCCCAGCGAGGGGGGAAGATAGGGAGCCACGCCATGCAAACTGACATCGACAGATTGAGCGTTCACAAAATACTTGGACTCGTATGGCTGATCAAGATATTGTCGAACCAAAGGGCTGAAGAGGACCTTTTCAGCTTGGCAATGGGGACTTGTGATTTCCAGCTTGTAGGCAAGAAGAGCTGACTGCAACGAGGCGATGTTGACCTCTGTAGTCAGAGGCCGGTTTGCAGGCAGGTCCACGGTGATTCCAGATAAAAGTAATTTCGCTAGACTAGCGTCTTCTTTCTTCGAAAACGCAGACTGATCGCTGAACTCTGCAATCAAGAAACTGCGCGTGCTTGAAACAGACTTCTCTATAATAGCCACAAATTGGTGATCGGGTAGCTGGTCGAGATCATATTGAAGGTATGAGAAAGGGACAATTTCTCGCTCTCGGTCGAGGTAGAAAGGATATCTTGACGAGGATGTGGATGCAGGCAGCAGAATACGGTCTGATGCAGCGTTCTTACAAGCAAGCCTTGTCGAGCCGCTATCATCGGTCGAGAGATCAATTTGGAATGGATACAGCGATGTGGCTTGCCCAGACTGGAAGGGAAATACGCTGCAGAACAAGACTTCCACCTTGCCATTTTCACCAGCTTCGTCTAAAGAAGCATCCGTAAGAACGGTGAACCGTTTGACCTCGGGAGATCCTTGAGGTGGGATGGGAAGCAGATGGGCTCGAGGCTTCGGCTGCTGGCCGATTTGACTAAGGACGAGCCGCTGTCCTGCTGGAAGAATCGAGTTTGAGTCGTCGCTCAATGTCAGAAGAGTGGTGGCTTCTTTCAGTGGCAAGTCCTTTTCCATAGTTGGCTCCATTCCTGTCAAGAATCGCTTTTTGAAAGTCTTCATTCGATCAGCTCGCGGCTTGGTTTGCGATCCTCGATGAACATTGACAATATCATAAAGAGTCTTGGTGATAACTTTCCGAAACTGGTCGCACCAAAGAATAGCCTGGTGGTCCATACTTGTCCAGACAGTCGGTATACCGGTTGTGAAGACAGTGAAACCATGTGTCGGAGGAACCAGAGACTCGAGACTTGCATAATCTGAAGGAACCACCGTGTCTAACCCGCCACCGGCGATCCAAATCAGAGTAACATGCCACAGAGGTTTGTTGTTCGCTCATTTTTGCGATAAGCCTGACATTAATAATTCGATGAACTCATCGTAAATTTGAAC
>NC_030989.1:3749502-3830665 GCF_000149955.1 Fusarium oxysporum f. sp. lycopersici 4287
TTCAGAGTGTCCCAAAACAATAACTGATGTCGGATCAGGGAGATGGCTCTCTCGAGTTGCGCGTTGGGGGTCAGAGTAAAGCGACAAGATGTAGCGAACAGCTTCATTGAGATATTCGGCTTGGTCGAGTAGCGTCTGGCCATGAAATGCTGTGATATCCTCGTTGAAATCCACGGTAAAGAAGTCTAGACTCCGGATGCCGGCATCAAGAGCGCCATGATCGTGCTGAAGGTTATTGTGAAAGTAATTTGCTGCTTCGGCAGCGATTGGACGGACCTGCTTATAGCTGCCTGCGTTTCCGGGGATGAACAAGACAGGGATGCCCAGAAGCTATCAACGTGCGAGTTTAGTTGCCAAACGAACGAGATGCTGGGCGAAAGACGCTTCGACGTACCTTGTCCGGTGGCTCTATGCCTTGTTCTCGATACAGATACAACGAATACTTGGTTGCAAAGCGTGTATGTTCCGTATCAAACTCGGTGAAGCGCACATATGATGGGCGCATGTACGACATCCGGCAACCCTTTGGATCGAGTTGACTGGTCACAAGAGACCTTAGGATACTGATAAGGATGACGATACCCAATGCAGAAGTGAGCAAGACAACGATGGAGAAGCGTGGACGGGGTATGCGTCGATTCGGCGACGGAGACTGCGTCGGTGTCCTAGCCAGAGCCATGTCGGGGGTGGATGGTGCTGCAAGAGAGGTGGGCTTCAGGGCGGTCGTTTGACGAGGCTCTTCGCGAGGCTGGCCGTTTCTGCCATTGCGATCGTTGGAGGGCTTCCAATTGAGACTACTCGGTCTTCGAGCTCGTGCGGATGATGTGCGCGTTTTCGAATTAGGATCGGGGTCGGGAATATCGGAGTCGAGGGAGGATTCGTCACCGTCATCGGCCGACCCGGAGGAGCGCCTCTTCATGGAGAAGGCGCGTTAAGACTCGCCGCGAGCCTGAACCGAGGGGAGACAGAAATGAATATCGAGAGATGTTTACTGTCCAAGAGTCGAGGAGGATCGCGGCGATCTTTAGGTTGATTGGGGACAACTTCGGTAAAACGAGGTCAGACCAAGGCTGAGGTCAAGGTCGAGGTTAGAGGTGGAAGCTAAGATTAAAGATCAAGGACGAACGAGCCAACGACGCTTGCAATATTCGCTTGGCTAGGACGGACAGGTTCGGTAGGTAGAGCACCACGAGAGAAACCCAGCAGGGGTTTTATTTTAGTGAGGGTCGGTGAAGGCGCGATTGGAGATTTCGTAACAGCAGAAGACCCGTTTGCGACAAGATGCAACCGGGGGTTGTGGTGGTTTGACCACTTTCTAGACTCTCCAACATGGATCCAATGCGAGGTAGCGAACGAATATTCGTCCAAGCTTTCGCAACGACGAATACAATTAAAGAGAAACAGCGAGAACGACAGTGGCTGCAGCTAATTTTGAATTATTAGCGAACGAACAATTTGATTGAAAGCAACATGAATGTTCACAATAAGTTAAGGTAGGTAGGTAAGTACAGAGTACTATGCCGCATGCCGATTCCCAGTCCCTTCTGAACCCAATGAATGTGGGTGGGAAATTGGATGGATGTCGATGGCTTCTCCCACTCATCAGCCGAGTCGGAACCACTAAAACGTTGTGTGTCCCCTTTTTTTCCCCTTCCATGGAGGGTTGGCTTTTAAGCGCCACACATTTGGAGAAGCCTGCGCCATTAGCGGGAGAAACCCCAACAAGAAGCCATGGATGGAAATTGACAGGGAATTGGTCATCAATCACCTCGTCGTCTTGTCACTCACTGCCTCGTGGCAGGGATTTCCTGCAGGCATTTAATTACAGGCTCGTCAAACGTTTTCTGAAGGATCATTTGTGAAGCCAAGCTAGTATATCTACGGATACGGCTGCTCGTGTTTTGAAATTATTATTTTTACAGCCGGTTACTACTGAGTCTGATGGGCAAAAATCATTATATCTCGACCAGCCTTTCGATTAATGCTCATAAATGGACTTGGATAGCGTCACAGTCACTTCATCCACCCTTTGCGCTGAGAGGCTGCTTGGCCTTCAAGATAAGAGCCAACTGCGTCACTCCAAATGCACGACAGTTCACAAAGTTCCCTAGCTCCGCAGCCTACCGCCAACGCCTTGTCCTCTTTAGTCCGGCGTTAGGCTGCAAGTAGTGCCTCACCAAGCCCGTCTTCCGTCTTGGCCAGTGATAGCTTCCTTGGACTCGGACCAAAGCTTGGAAAAATAAACTTGACATGTCTTGCCCATCGAAACTGGGACGGAGAATCGGTACGTGCGGGTTCTTGTTCGTGGAGCCGCATCTTAAGTGGTTTTTATAGTACCTAAGGTAACGTAACTAAGCCTTCTCCGTCTGGACTCAGTAGCTCCACAACCTATGTCTTGTAAGTTACAGATAAACGCTTAGTTGACTGTCAATATCGGAAGGCTGGGAACACAATTCTTATCTCCTTGCGTCATTGCTATCGAAACCGAAAGCCTCAAGGCGCAACTCAGGCGAGGCTGTCTGATGCAGGCAGATCCAAGACCAGGAGACCTCAATCCAAAGTCCCCTATCGTTGTCCTTTATCTTCTTTCTGATAGCGCGAGTCTCACTATAAGTACGGAACTACAAATTCATAGCTGTATTTCGTATCTTTGTTCCTGAATCAGTCTGAAGCTATCTCGGAGCGGGATTTTGGAAATGCAGTGTCACCCTCTCCCTGCAGGCACATGACGAAAAAGAAATCTCATAGGTCGAAGCTTCCGTCTGACACAAAATCGTCTCGTTGAGTGCATCTAGGTATTTGGTCCTGTTTATAGCATAGCTAGGTACCTTAGATGAACTCACGGGATTGGCAACCCGTTATAGGCATATGTGATAACTGAGGGAGCATCTTTCCATGAGCGGTTAGGTGGGTCCTCCATCCATGTAAGAGCTTCATCCGACTTGTATTCATTCACATAGCACCTCATGATGAAAGATAGACGGAGCAGATGAGTACTTGAGTCTGATTTCAATTTTTTATCTGCATATCTACAAAAGAAAAGAAAGCTACGGTCTTGTCACAGCCTTCAAATGGTGCCGCAATCATAATCGCATTGAGGTCTCATCGCCCTTGGCTACGTTGTTGGTATCGTGTTCGAGGTCCTGCGTGAACCTCTGTATAAAAAGGTCCACATGGCAACTATAAAACAGATCGATGGACGCACGGTACATGACATATTCACAATCGCTCATATCATTATACTAACTTTCCCAGGTTCATCAGATCCAGTCCGGCCAGGTTATAGTCGACCTTTGCTCTGTTGTCAAAGAACTGGTTGAGAACAGCATCGATGCTGGGGCAACAAGCATAGGTAGGCATCCGATCGTTCCGATTGAACAATCCGTCGGCAGCAATAACTGGAGTATTCTGACTGACCTTCTAACAGATGTTCGTTTCAAAAACCAAGGACTTGATCTCATCGAGGTGGCTGATAATGGGTCTGGTATCGCCCCTGCCAACTATCCATCAGTGGCTCTCAAGCACCATACGTCAAAGCTCTCTTCATACTCGGATATAGCTACGTTAGAGACATTTGGTTTCCGGGGTGAAGCATTAGCCTCATTGTGTGCTTTGTCAATTGTGAGCATCACGACTTGCCAGCAGGGCGAAGCTCCTAAGGGGACCAAGCTCAGCTTCGAGCCATCAGGAGCCCTCAAAGGAACTGCAGTTGTGGCAGCTTCAAAAGGCACAACCGTTTCAGTTGAGCGTCTCTTCCACAACTTGCCTGTTCGTCGGCGTGAGCTTGAGCGAAACATAAAGCGAGAGTGGAATAAGGTCATCGCCCTCCTTGGACAATACGCTTGTATTCAAACCAGTCTCAAATTCTCCGTGTCTCAGCAACCTACCAAAGGGAAAAGGATTCACTTATTTTCGACCAAGGGTAATCCGACGACAAGAGAAAACATCATCAATATCTTTGGTGCAAAGACGATGACGGTCCTTGTACCCCTCGATTTGACTCTAGAAATGCATCCTTCCACAGGCGGTCCAGCTTTGCAAATTGACCAAAAACATAAATCAAGCTCTAGGGATGTCCGTGTCGTGGGGCATGTTTCCCGGCCTTCTCATGGTGATGGACGCCAAACTCCAGATCGCCAGATGTTCTTTGTGAATGGGAGGCCATGTGGCTTGCCCCAATTCGCAAAGGCATTTAACGAGGTTTACAAGGCTTACAACAGCTCACAAGCTCCTTTTATTCTAGCGGATATTCAGCTCGATACCCATATGTACGACGTCAATGTTAGTCCAGACAAGAGGAGTATATTGTTGCATGATCAAAACCAACTGCTCGATAACCTACGCACTTCCCTGACAGCCCTTTTCGACTCGCAAGACTACTCAGTTCCGACCTCTCAGCTTTTGCCCTTTAAGAACCGCACTGAGAAGCAGTCAACCACTAACACGCCCTTCAAGCCATTATCGATCACTCCTCAGAAGCCCCTGGATGATTCCCAGCCTGAAGTCGAATCAGATGAAGACAGTGACGAGAGCAGCCCCGTTGCCAAGGTGCCACTTGGCGCCGTAAGGAGGGTTGGCGGGTCAAAATCATTAGAGAAAAACATTAGTAGTCAACATCTGATCAGTGGATGGGTAGAGAGGGGGTCAACGTCGCGGCCAAAAGACCGAGGCACCACAGCATCAACTTTCGCACAGAATCAAAGTCCATCCGTACGTCCTTCTACGAGGCGAGAAGAGCCGAGTCTCTTTATCGGGAGTCCCTCGCTCTCTTCAGACAGTGATGAAAATGATGCTGGGAAGCCACTCCCTGTGCGGGATTTCAACAAGCAACTGAAGGTAAACAGTGTCACGAAGACTGGCTCTTCTCCCACCAAGAAGAAGTCATCAGAATTGCTTGAGAATGAACCCCAGATTCCTGCTACGAAACCACTGAGGCGTGGACAGGGCGGGAGCTCACACACTAGCCCAGTGAAAACGCCACGGGAAAAGGCAACATCAGAGGCCGCTACGATAGTCATTGGTAACGAGATCATACAGGATGCTGCGAGTACTCCTGATCGCCATGCGGATAATGTGGCTGTTTCTGAGGATGAAATGGAGGTTGACAATCCAAAGCCGTCTTTCGGAAGCCGCTTGACACAGATATACGCAGCTGGCAGCGGCGCGACAAATAGGAAGATATCTTTTCGTAAGGAGCAAGCGGGCGAGGGTTCTGATGGTGGGGAAATCTCCGATTCTGAAGGCACAGATACAAACACCGACAGTGACACATTCAACGCGAACAAGGATGGGAAAGCTGTCAGTGAACCAGCTATTCCGGTCGCTGGGAGCGATAGACCAGGCAAGCAGACGGAAACAAATGACTTGTCTGATATTACGCCCTTCACATTTGCGGAGGAACCTGCCACAACTGATCATAAGACTCAATCTCTCAAGTCTAGTGTACGGAAGAAAGAGTCTACAGCCCAACTACTACAACACCTACGAACGGACGAGAGTCTCATAAAGCTGGGGCTGGACTCATGGAGGAACAGCCTCAGTCCAAGTCAAGACTCTACGACTGTCGATGATGAAGTGACAGATCTTGCGGCAGCCAATGCGGAAGAGAAATTGTCACTTACTATAGCTCGCAAGGACTTTCTAAAAATGAAGATAGTTGGGCAATTCAACATGGGTTTCATCATCGCAACACGTCCTGCGAGCACCGGGTCGGAGGAAGACCTGGAGGTAGCTCAGAAGAATGAGTTGTTTATCATTGACCAACATGCGACAGACGAGAAGTATAACTTTGAGAGGTTGCAAGAGATTCAGACAGTACAGTCTCAACGACTAGTCCACCCGAAAAGGCTAGAGCTGACAGCACTGGAAGAAGAAATTGTGTTACAAAATATCCCTGCCATTGAGGCTAACGGGTTCAAGGTCCATGTCGACATGACTGGAGATGAACCCGTGGGCTCAAGGTGTGAAGTGCTGGCGCTTCCCATGAGTCGTGAGGTGACCTTTTCGATCACTGACCTTGAAGAGCTAATAGCATTGCTTGGTGAGGAATCGTCCGAGTCGAAACATATACCCCGTCCCTCCAAAGTGAGGAAGATGTTTGCATCGAGGGCATGTCGCAGCAGCGTCATGATTGGGAAGGCTTTGACGCATGGGCAAATGGAGACGCTTGTGCGGCATATGGCAGAGTTGGACAAGCCTTGGAACTGCCCGCATGGCCGTCCAACAATGAGGCATCTTTGTCAATTGGACTCGTGGGATGCGAAGGGGTGGAGGGACGACAACTTACAGGGTCCATCGGTATCTTGGCGAGCGTACTTGAATGGCGAATAGTACTGTTCAGTAGCGGTCAGATGTGGGAGAAATTCATGATTTGAGACTTTTGTATTATCAAACACCAAAACTACCTAATAAACTACATATCCGGATATCTTGCCATGTCCCCAAACCTTATCCTTGCCAAACATTCGAACTTTGACGCATCCTGCATTAAAAATCATGAACAAACACTCAAACACATATTCCCGTAGTCTCATCTCCTTACCGCGAGGGGGTTACGCCCATCAAGAAAAGAATACCGGTTCCCTGCTGCTCGGCCTTCTTCTACCATCTTACCACTAACATTACGTCGTCCATATGCCGTAGAAGTGTTCTGACTGTAATCATTACCTGTGGAGACCTTGCGATTGTCGCTGCCAATCATAATAGGGGGAGTTGCACTCTGAAGTTCTCCATATGATCTCGCATAAAACTCAGACTCTGGTTGAATAGAGCTCTGACGGTTGCGGGGAGCCAAAGCTGGCTTCTCATCAGCGATATCCCTGCTCGCACTGACACGTCTCGCGTTTGTGCTGATATCGGTCAATGAGTTCTTGAACGGGAAGAAGGGTGTCTTGGCGCGAGGAGGGGATTTGCGTTCTTGCTGTGCAGCAGGGGGGTTCAGGCGAAGGGGATGAGGACGAAGCTCATCACCATTAACGCCAAGGTCGTAAGATGGGTTGTTTTCATCACCATATTCGGAATCAGAATCGTCATGAGCGTATCGTTGAGCCAATGCCTCATATGACTTGTTCTCGCGGTTTGCAGCACTTGTCTTTGCCGCTTCCATTTCACGGTTTCGTTGATTCGTTCGAGAGATGAGTGAGTCGGTAGGCATCCAGGTCTCTGTGAATCTAGCCGGGCGAGGTTGACTATGCCTGTTGTAGCTGCTAGATGGGCGAGATCCTGCCTGGTCGTCGAGGGGAATCTCGCTATAGGCATCGTGGTAAATTGAACGGGTAGCAGTAGTTCGTGTGGTGGCCCTTGAAGCAGCCGAATCGCGACGCTCACGACGAGGGCTTCCAGGGCCTCTCTGGTACTGTGGAGGTGGCGGGAACTTGGTGCGGGAGTCTCGAGTTCCAATTGTCGTGCTCGATCCGTTGCGGGTATGGGTGAAAGGAATGGCGCGCGGTGCTTCAATGCCGTCATGAATACCTTCTTGAGGCACGAGAGATTCCCGGCGAGCGCTTCGGGGCGTCGACAGGCGGGCATCACTGTCCATGGTGCTAGCAGTCATCACCGACGACTTGTTCCTCTTGTGCATTGGTCGAGCAGTCAAGTGACTCTCGAGAGGGTTCATATCAGGAGGCATCAGGCTGATCTTGCGGAACATGAAGCCCAGCCAACCAGCAATCGCTAAGCTGATGAGATGAAGACCACCGGCTGCAACGAAGGTGTAGAAAAGAACAGGCTTGAAGGTATTCATGAGCGACTGGTCCGAGAGGCGGGTGATCCAGGCTTCACTCTTGGTGCGCACTGATAGGGCACCAAAGGCGTAGAGAGGGGCGACACCAAGGTCGGTGACGCCGCAAAAGAGCTGATAGGATGCAGAAGATGCAGGCGATCGTCCTGCGGCGTCACGGGAGAGATGGTAGATTCCGTAGATGCAGTGTAATATCACGACGCCAGGCTACATCATGAGTCAGTTACAGCTTGCAAACATTGTGAGAGGGTAGGTTCTTACGGTAATTCTCATAACCCAGCCCTCCAGACTGGGCACCTTGTCAATCAGGATCATCAGCGCAAGTAGTCCAAGAGCTGATACCAGCTGCAATACGCGCAGCCCGGACTGAACATGACGGAGCCATTTGATGAATCTCTTACTGCGCGGGCTCATAGAAGCATACTCGTTAGTCCTATAGGTAAGAACCTTGTGCATACTGAGGAATAGTTAGCATTGAGATCCGGCGCTGAGACAATGCCATAGCACTCACTCAGGATGTCTGTTGAAAGACACAAGCGGTCCATCGGGCTTCTTTCGCTGCTTGGGAGGTTCCCAGCTTGCTCTTGTGACAGCCTTGGGATCAAACTTGGGCTCCGGGAAGCGCGAGTCGCTGTGGACGGCGCTGTAAAGGAAAGGCGCTTGCGACGGAGCCATGTCTGTAGTCGCAGCGCGATGCGCTTGAAGTTGCGCGATAGTAAATTGTTGGCTGTATTGTGCGCCTCGTGCTGGAATGAAGACAATAAGATATGAGCGGGGAATGAACGTTTGTTAAATCACGCACGACAGGCGAGTGGTTATAATGGGATTGTTATCCGAGAAACTGGGGAGCCGAGAGAGGGTCTTGGATTTGGGGTTGAGAACAATGGTGTCGTATGTCTCTGACGAAACTTGTGTACATGGGGCGGGCCGCGTTGGCACAGCAACGTGACGTCTGCCGCATTCTGCAAGCCGACGCCGCATCGGAGGTCGGACCCTGGCCAAGACCGGTCGGTGATAGACCCGTTATTCCTTGAATGGATAAAGAGTCACTTCTCAGTCGTTCTCTGACCAAGGTACAACATCGAAACATCATCACCAGCCGTGAATGATGATGTGCTCAATAGCACGGCGCTTCCGTCGCCTCGATACAGTGCCTCGGGTTTCTAGTGTAATTTCTGGTCGATGTTTCTCCTCTGCGCTTCAGCAAAGTTCTCGATCTCCGGATGCGCCATTTCGCATGGCAGTAGTAGGATCTGGACCGGCCGGGTTCTATACTGCCTACCGAGTAATGGGGAAAGTGCCAGGAGTGAAAGTGGATATGTATGAGAGTCTTCCCGTACCGTTCGGTTTGGTTCGTCATGGCGTTGCTCCAGATCATCCAGAGGTCAAGGTTGGTTACCCTATAGAACAACTAGTAGACTAGAATACTCACATAACAATAGAATTGCCAAGATAAATTTGATGAAATTGCATCACAGCCCAATTTCACATTCATTGGTAATGTTTCAATTGGTCATCCTGGCAACTCTTCGAAGCATTGCACAATAGAGTTGCATAACCTCATGCAGCACTATGATGCTGTTCTTTTCGCATATGGAGCATCCGAAGACAAAAAACTCGGTATCCCGGGCGAATCGACCCTCAGCGGTATTCACTCAGCGCGTGAAGTTGTAGGATGGTACAACGGTCTGCCTGGATGTTCAGGCTTAGACCTGGACCTCTCACAAGCCGAGGAAGCTGTGGTCATCGGCCAAGGAAACGTTGCTCTCGATGTTGCACGGATGCTTTTGGAAGACATTGACGTTCTCAGAAAAACAGATATTACAGAGAAGGCGCTTGAGACGCTGTCCAAAAGCAGGGTTAAGAGAGTCCATGTAGTAGGAAGAAGAGGGCCGATGCAGGTAGGTCTCACTATTGATGGCTTAATTATCACAGCTCTGACAGATGCCAGGCTTCATTCACCATCAAAGAGGTGCGGGAACTCATGAAACTAAGAGACGTAGGGTTTTTACCCTTCAATCGATCACTCGTTCCCGAGGATCTGAAGTCTTTGCCACGTGCCTCAAAACGACTCATGGAAGTGCTGGTGAAGGGCTCATCAACCCCCCACGAGACAGCTTCCAAGTCATGGTCTTTGGATAGCTGTTTCTCACCAAAGCATTTTCTTGGAAACCAGGATGCACCCTCCAAGGTGGCAAGTACTGAATTCGACATTACAGAACTCGCAGCACCATTTGACCCCAAGTCATCTGTCAAAGCCACTGGCAAGACCACTATCCTGCCATCTGATGTTGTCTTCCGCTCGGTTGGATACAAATCCGTAGCTCTGCCTGGGTTTGCTGAAATCGGTATTCAATTTGACGATCGTCGCGGCGTTGTCGACAACGATGGCCTTGGTAGAGTGACGAGGATGGTTTCTGATACGCATGCTGGAGGTGCTCACAATGAGAGGGTCCCCGGAGTATACTGCGCCGGTTGGGTCAAGAACGGTCCGACCGGAGTGATCGCATCTACTATGCAGGACGCCTTCACGACGGGTGATGCGATTGTTCACGACTGGCTATCAGGCGGTCGCTTTCTCAACGCTTCAAATCATGACAGTGTGACAGGGTGGGAGGGCCTGAGACACGATGCTGGGCCATCAACATGTCGAGCCGTTGCGTGGGACGACTGGAGGCAGATTGACCGCGCAGAACGAGAGCGTGGGCAAAAGAATGGAAAAGAGAGAGAAAAGTTCACGAGCACGGATGAAATGTTGACTGTCCTGGAATGATACCAGAGACGGGCACTTTAACTGTTTGTATATTACATCACTCTGTACTTCGCACCCTGTACATCTAGATGCTTAGGAGCTCTTGACCTTCTCAGTCAGCTCAGGTACCTTTTCGAATAAGTCACCAACCAGACCGACATCGGCAACCTGGAAGATGGGAGCATCGGGATCCTTGTTAATCGCAGCAATGACCTTACTATCCTTCATACCTGCAAGATGCTGAATCGCACCCGAGATGCCCACGGCCATGTACAACTGAGGAGCAACAACCTTGCCTGTTTGACCCACCTGCAGACTGTTATCGGCATAGCCACTGTCAACAGCAGCACGAGAAGCACCGACAGCAGCACCAAGGGCATCAGCGAGGGGAAGCATGACCTTGTCGAACTCCTCCTTGGACTTGAGACCACGCCCTCCGGACACGACGCGGCTTGCAGTCGAAAGATCAGGACGGTCTGACTTGGCCAAATCTTCCGACACCCACTCAGTAGGTGACTCGGGCTTGGAGTCAACTCCATCCTCGACGGTGGCGGAACCTCCCTCTAGGGGACCAGCAGCGAAGGCAGTTCCTCGAATAGTGATGACCTTGACAGAGTCTGAAGACTCAACGGTGGCGATCGCATTACCGGCGTAGATGGGACGGACGAATGTGTTCTCGTTCTCAATTGCTGTGATATCTGAGATCTGCTGCGAATCGAGCAGAGCGGCCACTCGAGGCATGACACTCTTGCCGAATGCAGTGTGGCCTGCGATGACGTGTGTGTAACCGCCTTTCTTGATATTCTCAACCAAGAGGGGAGCATAGCTCTCGGGGAGACCCTTGATGGAGAGTCAGTGTTGCGCGCGTGTAATTGGGTTCATGGACCTTTCCACCAACCTTCTCATATGCACTGTTATCGACAGCAATAATCTTTTCGACGCCCTCAGCTTTGGCAATCTCCTCAGCCACAGGCTTGATGTTGTTGCCAGCGATAAAGCCGTGTACTGGTCCACCCAACTTCTTCGCAGCTGTGAAGGCGCTCAACGAGCTGTGGTTGAGTACACCATCCTTCTGTTCGAGGATTGCCAATGTGGATTGCAGGCGCTGCCGTTGTGCGCCGAGGCTGTAGGCGTGCGCGCGCGCCATGAGGCCAGTGGCCCTCTGTGCCAGCACTCGTTTCGCGGTCGGAAGCATCGTGAGGGTGTGATTGATTTGTGGTGATGGCAATTCAACTGCCCTCTCCAGGTCCAAGAGTGAGTGATGTAGGTGAGGTAGGTTAAGTCGGCGACGGTTGTTAACGGCCCGAGGTCGAGGCCGCTTGCTCTACCGCCGCCATCGGCCAGACCGGGAACCGACGGCATGTGGACTAAAATGCCGAATCGGCTCAAGTGATATCCATTCACATGACAGCTTGAGTATCATAAAACAGCTACATTGAGCTGTCTCCAAACTTAAGGAGATATTTGGGTCTCTATATATTATGCTTTATTCTGTTGATCTGAGACTAAGTTTGTCCTACTGCGTAGGTATCATGGTATCGTAACGATAACCGCTAAAGGCTGGATCTCAGTCTGCATCTAAATGTTTGAGAACTGCGTTGACAAGCTCACGACTAAACCAATTGACGAGTACAATCTCATCGGGAAACCTGAAACAGCACATATAGAAAACAGTTGTAGCCTATATAAACAGAAAGCATCTGAACTATCAATCGTTGGCATCTGGATCTCGTTAATAGATTAGCTACTACGGAGCGGGTCAGTGCACAATGCTTAGCTAACACTGATACCACGTGATGCAGCTCGTTCCCCCTGGAACTGCGCGTCCAAATGTCACGAAGCTGAGGCCAGTCACTTCGCGCCAAAATTTCTCCAAGACGCGACCCATTTCATCGCCAGACTCCATCAACATCACGACGCTAGCGACATCGAATTCCCGACGACGTACGAACAATCATCTCTCTGATTCGTGATAATTCTGTTCGCCAAATATCGCACAATAATCTGATTGTGCGCGCTCGATTGATTCGCCGTCCTGAACTACCGTTCGCGGTCTGATCGCGGTAACCATAAAGATGGACGACTCTGCTACCTATGGCTCGCCCGGCAACGGTGCCTCGCCCAACAGCAACCCTATCCTCGCTCAGCCTCCCCTGCAGCCAGAGTCAGGTGCAGGCGACAGCGAAGGTATGTGCGCATTGCGATTGCTGCTCCCTCGATTAAACATGTCACTCACGGGAAATAGACATCCAGATGTCCGAGGGATTGGCTACTGAGTCAAACATCAAACAGGATAGTACAACTCCTGCGCCAGGTAACCAGACTATTTGAAATACGATGGAATATTTACTGAGACATCCAGCTCGAGGCGATGAGGAGATGAACGATGCGCCCGCTGATGATGCCAAGACGAAGGAGGATGGAGCGGCCGCTACAGATGGTCAAGAATCCAAGTCAAAGGAGGTTGTTGAGTCGGCTGCTCGCGACCATCTCATCGCGCAGACTCACGCGATTGTCCTTCCCAGCTACAGTACCTGGTTCGACATGAATGCTATTCACGAAATCGAGCGTAAAGCCATGGCCGAGTTCTTCAACAACCGTAACCGAAGCAAAACACCAGCTGTCTACAAGGATTACCGCGATTTTATGATAAACACATATCGCCTCAACCCTGTTGAATATCTGACAGTCACAGCCTGCCGCAGGAACTTGGCTGGTGATGTTTGCGCCATTATGCGCGTCCACGCCTTCTTGGAGCAATGGGGCTTGATCAACTATCAGGTAAGGTGCTTTGTCAACGACATTTTTAGGTTTTCTGACATCCAATAGGTTGACGCCGAGCAACGCCCATCACACGTTGGACCACCCTTCACTGGCCATTTCAAGATCATATGCGATACTCCCCGAGGCCTCCAGGCGTGGCAACCTTCTGCCGACCCTGTGGTTCTGGAAGGCAAGAAGAGCCAAGATACCGACCAAAAGGCTGCTGCTGCCGCTCCCGCTAAAGGGGAGCAGAACCTCGAAATTGGACGAAACATTTACGAAGCCAATGCTAAGAACACCCTCATTAGCAAGACTGAGGGCAAGACCAACGGTGAGACGCCAGCCACCAATGGCGCAACTGGTGCCGATGATGCCACCAAGGCCCCCATCGCCAAGGTCCATTGCCACCAGTGCGGCAATGATTGCACTCGGATATACTATCACAGCAACCATACAGATGCCAACCCCAAGGCCAAATATGACCTTTGCCCTAACTGCTTCACTGAGGGTCGCCTGCCTGCCAACCATAACAGCAACATGTATGTGAAGATGGAGAACCCCACCTACACATCGACCTTGGACCGCGATGCTCCATGGACGGATGCCGAGATTCTGCGACTCCTTGAAGGCCTCGAGCGATTCGACGACGATTGGGGTGAGATTGCAGAGCATGTTGGTACCCGTACACGGGAAGAGTGTGTTCTCCAATTCCTTCAGCTGGACATTGAGGAGAAGTATTTGGACTCTGAGGCTCCCATCAGTGCCCCGACTGGCCTGTCTATGCTTGGCCCTCAACAAGGACAGCTTCCCTTCAGCCAAGTTGATAACCCTGTGATGTCTGTCGTCGGTTTCCTTGCTAGCTTGGCAGACCCAGCCAGTACGGCAGCGGCCGCAAGCAAATCTGCCGAAGAACTCAAGCGCAAGCTCCGCAAACAGCTCGACGGCGACAAAGCCGATGATGATTCCCAGGCCAACGGTGACAGCAAAGCCAAGAGTGATTCTATGGATATCGACCTCCGACAAGAGACCACGACGACTACAACCACAACTACGACGACCACCACAAAGACCAACGCGCTCGCATCCATTCCTCTAGCTTCGATAGGTGCTAGGGCTGCCGGATTTGCATCTCATGAAGAACGCGAGATGACTCGCCTGGTTTCCGCTGCTTCAAATGTGACACTACAAAAACTTGAATTGAAGCTCAAGTATTTCGACGAGATGGAGGCCGTCCTACGTGCGGAGCGACGAGAGCTTGAACGGGCAAGACAGCAACTGTTCCTCGATCGATTGACCTTCCGACGTAGAGTTCGAGAAGTACAAGAGGGCCTGAAGGCTGCCGCGGCTGTTGGAGGCGAACAAGGCGTACGACTTGCACAAGAAGCTATGAGCGAAGGAGACCGGTTGAGCTTCCAGGCTGTCCCAGGCGCGCAGGCCGTCCCACCTCCCAGCAGTGATGGCCAAATTAAGAGCTACGAGGCGTGAAGGACGGAATTGAGACTGGATAGCATGAGCTCTAATTAGGGGAAAGCACTGTTTGGACACTTGGAATCAAAGTCACGGCGTCTGGTTGGTACAAGGAATTGAAGTGCCGGGATCATCACCGATCTCAACCTGTGTCACTTTCTGTCACTTAATATGAGCTGCGTCTGCACGATGCTGGTTAAAATGTGACGGATGATATTGAAGCACATCCTTCTTGAGGGTCTCTACAACCATTGACCAGAGACATCTTGGGAGATTCTTCAGAAAGCAACTTGGCCATTGATGGACACAAGGCCTGCAAGTTAATCTAGTCTTCTGCGGAGGGTGTACTAGTACATGGTATAGATGTTTTGGTGGTTTTGTCGCAGCAGAAATTATTTGGTCAATGAACGGTTGGGTTGTAAATTGGCGAATTGGAATGTTTTATGTTAGCTGTTATGCTCTCTGCCTATGGATTTTTCTCATTGTGTAATCCATTACTGTCAGATTGTACTATGTATGTTGAGTTTTGCAGTTTGCAATGATTGACCAAGGTAGTTCATATTGTGTGTGTGCCAGATCACATCAATGATCGGGCAAACGGGGAAGAGACGGTATATACAGTGTAAGAGACCAAGTTCGCAATACTCCGTATGACGATTTGAGGGCTTGGAAGATGGCAATGGACCAAGGGAACAGGTAACATCAAATGGAGATGAGCTCTCTCCACTTCCCCACGAATAAGGAAAACTGGGGTAGATTCAGGCTTTGACGTAGTGTCTTCTTATGGCGTAGTGGTGTAAATTGGTGGATTACTTGTGAAGAATGACCGAAGGCATGTGAGCACTTTAAACAGAGCAGAGTAAGCTGACTATGATAGGGAAATGCTTCGACTTTGTCCAACCCTTGTAGTTGAAACAGAAGATACCTACTTAGTCAAGTTGGAGTAGTTATTTCCCCAGAAGAGGCTCAAGTGATTGCCTCGGAGACGGTGGATCTAGAGATGCATGATTGGCTGGAAAGCGTATCCCCTGCCCCAGTCCCGTCGGCCCTTGAAAGTTCGTACCTCGGCCCAAGGCTTTTGAGGGGCCCGGGTGACGTCTCGGTCACAAGCAAACGTTGGGACGTCGTATTTGGCTGTCAACTAACTACTCCATAACAAGTCTCGCGCTGGATTGATATCAATCGTGTCTGTCCATCCAATCCAGTCTAATCTGGTGACCCTTGTCCCCTACTCTACGATTGACTCCATTCTGGAAGCTTGCCGTCTTCTGAGCCGAGGCCAGAGCAATAAGCGTCGTGTGCGAAACCGGCACTATTACCTGTTCTAATATAGAGCCCGACAAATATTTGTCGCATACATATCTACCCCAACTCTCTCGATTCTCGTCTCGACGTCTCCTACTCTTCTTCTTTGATCGCTTGTCTTTCGCGTTGGCCATGTTGTTGACTTCAGCCCGCTCGCCCGCCCTTAGGAACAGCTTCCGTAACTTCACCAAGACACGCGCTGTAAGTCAACCCCCTCATCTTGACAACTACACCTTTGCTCTTTATGAGGCATCTTCACATGTGGTCGACAAAGAGAAAGGCATGGCAATCCATCGGCTATCCTCTATCTCTTGCTGATGGTTGGATGCCGAGTCATTGGCGGGCGACAGGAACTAGGGTCCTAGGATTGCTTGTGATCGAATGCTCCACCCGCCCGGATCTATGATAGACAGATGGACAGGCATCATAGTTGCTCTTCCGCTCAAGTCGATCGTTTTCACCCATTTCACCATGAAAATCGTCTCCTCTGACTGATCAACGCATCTGACAATCTGAAAAACAGGCACAAGCTCTCATCATGGCACCCACAAAGCGAGCCAACAGCTCCGCCGCCTCCTCAGGTATGCGCTATCCTCCACAGGCCTGAAATATTCGGACCCAACGTGCTGATACAAATTATGAGTAGGCTATGTTGAGAACCACTCCAAGGGACCCATGCTGCGATGGCAAGACTCCCTTCCTAAATTGCCCGTCCCAACACTCGAGGAGACTGCGAAGCGTTATCTCAAGTCACTACACCCCCTACTGTCTGCCAGCGAGTACGAGGCAAGCAAGAAGGCCGTCGAGGAGTTTGTGCGCCCTGGTGGTGTAGGCTCCAAGCTTCAGGAGAAGTTGGTGGCCAAGCGCGAGGACCCTAACACCAAGAACTGGATTTACGAGTGGTGGAACGATGCAGCCTATCTCTCATACCGCGATCCCGTCGTCCCCTATGTCAGCTACTTCTACTCTCACCGGGATGACCGACGAAGAAGAGACCCCGCAAAGCGAGCTGCTGCCATCACAACCTCTGCCCTCGAGTTCAAGAAGCAGGTTGACGCCGGCACCCTGGAGCCAGAGTACATGAAGAAGTTGCCCATCTGCATGGACAGCTACAAGTGGATGTTCAACGCTTCCCGTGTTGCGGCTAAGCCAGCCGACTACCCTGTCAAGTTCTCACCTGAGGAAAATAAGCACATTATTGCTATTCGCAAGAACCAATTTTTCAAGATCCAACACGAGGTTAACGGAAAGCAGCTCAATACTTCAGAGCTTGAGCAGCAATTCAAGCGTGTCTATGAGCTTGCCCAACGCGTTCCTGCTGTTGGCGCTCTCACCTCAGAGAACAGAGATGTCTGGACTGACGCTCGTGACATTTTGCTCAAGGCCAGCCCCAAGAACAAGGACGCTCTCGAGGCCATTGAGTCGTCTTCTTTCGTGGTTTGCCTCGATGATGCGGCGCCAGTCACACTCGAGGAGCGTGCTCACCAATACTGGCACGGTGATGGTGCCAACCGCTGGTACGACAAGCCTCTGCAGTTCATTGTCAACGACAATGGCACTTCTGGCTTCATGGGCGAGCACTCCATGATGGACGGTACTCCCACTCATCGCCTCAACGACTACGTCAACGACCTCATCTTTGGAAACAAGCTCGATTTCTCCGATCCCAGCATCCGGTCCAACTTGCCCGAACCACAAGTCGTCAAGTTCGATATCACAAAAGAAGTACAGAGCGAGATTGATCGCGCAACCAAGGACTTCAACGATGTCATCAGCAAGCACCAGCTTGCCGTTCAGGCCTATCAGGGTTACGGAAAGGGCCTCATCAAGAAGTTCAAGTGCTCTCCCGATGCTTACGTTCAGATGATTATCCAACTCGCCTACTACAAGATGTATGGCAAGAGTCGACCTACTTATGAGTCGGCTGCTGTCCGACGCTTCCAACTTGGACGTACTGAGACATGTCGAACTGTCTCTGACGACTCTGTTGCCTGGGTCAAGTCCATGTCTGATTCCTCCATTGACGACAAGACACGCGTGGATCTCTTCCGCAAAGCCATCAATGCCCACGTTGAATACATCACCGCCGCTTCCGATGGTAAGGGGGTTGATCGACATCTCTTCGGTCTTAAGAAGCTTCTCGAGCCTGGCCAAGAGGTCCCTGCCATCTACCAGGATCCCGCATACAGCTACTCCAGCTCGTGGCACTTGTCCACCTCTCAGCTCAGCTCAGAGTTCTTTAACGGTTATGGCTGGAGCCAGGTCATCGATGCTGGTTTCGGTATTGCCTACATGATCAACGAGAACAGGTATGTATTGCGCCCCAAATGTCCAATGGAAAATGAACTCTACTAACATGGCGATAGTCTCAACTTCAATGTCGTTTCTAAGGGTCTGGGCAGCGACCGCATGAGCTACTACCTCAACGAGGCAGCTAACGATATGCGCGAGCTGCTCACACCTACTCTTGAGCCCCCCAAGGCTAAACTGTAAATATACACACAACATATTTCTCAGGCGGAAGGAGTCTCTTGCTGTTGAATGGATTGGCATACTGTCGCGGTTCAGATCAACGGCGTTTTTACTTGTTGGACAATGTACTCTAGACTTGACCGTCTTTTTGTGCGATGCCATATAGATGGCACTAGATATCAGAGCGACATGTTTTTAGCAAAGGCAGCATAGATTACACAACTAAACCAATGACGGATAAAAGTTCCAAAATTCTAGAAAGAGGCGCCCTTCACCCCCAGTGTTAGTTGCCATTACGCGTCTAGATACATGTGATGCGGGCCCAAATAACTACACCACAGAAAATTGTCTGAATATCCTACCTATCCTACTCCTACATATGCGGATCCAAGGTATATGCCATCTGCTTTAGCCGGCATGGGCCACAATTTCGTTGACCAAGTCTCCCTTAGACTCGTCGTAATAGGAGCAGATTTGCGAAGGCAGGGGCACCTCCTTGTAGTCATCGTCTTCGCCAGAAATAACGTTCAGGTTGACGCCCGCTGATTTGCTGGTGAAAACCTTGGTTCCTATGCTCTCCTTGCTGAAGTAGATTTGGGCACTGTCGACCTGATCCAACATGACGGTTGGGATAGTGCCCATAACCTGAAGAGCAAAGTTGTTGGCTTTGACTACATCGACTGTCGAAACAAGGGTATCAACGATCAAGGACAGACGGGTGGAATTCTCGACTGTGACCTGGTTGGCCTTGCCCCTGACAATGATGGTGGTGTTGTTGCAACGGCTGATGAGAACCGAGTGTGTAAGTGAGGCCTCAATCTCAATTGGCTCGGCCTCCTTCTCGTAGTTTTCCTGGTAAAAGTTAACAACATGCTACAATACTTTTCGCACATAGAACATACAATAGTCCACTTATTGCCCTCTAGCTCCTTCTTGGCTGGCTTCTTGATACGCATACTCTCGGGTTTAGGCTTCTTGCCAGGAGCAGGACTCTTACCCCTCTGGCCACTTGAAACCGTTGAGCCACTGCGAAGAGATGGGTTCTTATGCGTCATTTCGGACTTGTCCACTTTACGCAGACCCTTAGTGACAGCATCGCCCTTGTTGAGCTCTGAGAAAACAGCCCCGAATCCACCAGATGATGCAGGCGCAGGAGCATCATCTGTCTTGATATCAAGGACAGGGGGAGGGCCAGGGGGAGGGGGAGGAGGTGGTGGTGGAGGAGCACCAGCAGCAGCAGGTGCCGGGGCAGTGGGAGCGGAAGCAGGCGCAGAACCAGCGGACAATGACTTAAGAACTTCCTGAGCAGGCTGGCCATTCGGGTTCCATGGAATACCTGTTGGGAAGTATTGCTTGACATAATCGGCAAGATCGCGGAACATCTGATAGAAGCTCTGAACCCATTCGATCTGCTTGGGGTCCCTGATAATCTGGTTAAAGGTGATCTGTTTAAGCCAAGAGGCTGACTTACTTATCCTTCTGCTCCTTCAGAACTCTGTTTCCAAAGAATTGAGCCGAGCCAAGGCACTCGTCCACGTGCTTATAGGGGCGAGTGTCAATGGTAACCCATGCAAGAACCATGATACCATCGGAGACAGTGCTGAGTTGCGTGTACATAGGGCTAGGACGGTTGGCGTCTTTGAGCTCGGTGACAGCCATCAGTGCCTCGTTGATGGGTTTGATGAGGCTCTCGTATACTGGCAGATCAGGTCCGGAGAGGTTTGGCTTTTTCGCCTTTGTGGAAATCAGGAGAAACTTGCGCTGCTCCTGGAAACCAGATTTGACGAGCGCAGCCTAATATTATACCATGATTAGTCCCTGCCCCCTAGAAGTTTCTGCGTATTCATAATCCTTCCGATGGTTGCGCGTACCTGCTCAGCGACCAATCCTCCTAGCTGGTGGCTCAACTTCACATATTTATCGACGGAAGTGTTCAGGAAAGCATCGAATTCCTCGATAGATTCTGGCAGCGGCTCGGCGTCAGGTTCGGGCTTCGCGGCCGCGGGAGTAGTGGCCTTGGAATCGGAAGCGGCTGGAGGGGGAGGAGCGGCTAGGGAGGGGTTCGGAGGTGAAGGTATCGCCTGGCTGAGAACGGCGGCATCGGCAGGAGGCTCGGTCGAAGAAGCGATATCCTCGAGGCGCGAAGTTGCAGCTTCAAGCCTGGATGACTTTTATCAGCGTCTGCGCATTTCGGACTGACAACGCAACGAGCGTGAAGAGCTTACCTCTTGATAAGCGTAGTTAGGTTGTGCATCTGACTATTAGCAGCCATGTTGGATAATCGCCCGTTGGGTTATTATTTAGTCGAAGCAGCGGACTGAAAGCGTTCTGCTCGAAATAAAAGAAGCTGAAGATATGCCTGGGCCCCTGAAAGAATAGTTGATCGGGTGGCAGCGACGTGCTCAGGCAACAGGATAGTTGCTTTGGAGGATTGCGCAAGACGGAACGGCGAGTAGCTTTCGAGTTATAGGTCGTAGGTAGCTAGTGCCAAGCAGAAATGGGAGAGAACAGCAAGCTTAGTGATTGAGTGAACCAACGCTGTTTCTTTTTCGCTAGCTATGCAAGCTAAGAGAGAGTTAATTAACAAACAATTGAATAGGTACTTAGATATTGAAGATGAGATGAGGTGAGGTGATTGGAGCTCGGTCCAGGAGGTTCAAGATCCAAATAGGGATGACTACCTATTCCAGGGACAGGGGAAGCAGTATGGAATGTACGACAGATATACTTTATACTAGCGCCTCAGAATGCTGTGGAGATGAGTACTGTCTAAGTATATTTCAGAAATCGACCAAGCGCTAAAGACTGGCTAACCTAGAGGGGCATGACAAGACTTGAACACCTCCCAAGCTGGGTAAGGATCGCAACAGCTTGCTTTTGTCCATACAAGACGTAGGGAGGCATTCCATCAACGCCGGAACCGGGCAATCAAGTGCCGACTGATATAATAGACGCAAACCCAGACATCTAGACAGGTACTAGACTTTTGAAGATCTGTGTGGGAAATGGGTTACTTAGAACAGTTGATGATGGCTGACTCGAGCTTAAATAACCTATGTCCAATGTGCTTTACTCTTATTATTCTAAAATCCCTATCACCCATCCTAATTTTATAATATAGTTTATAATATAGTATATCCAATGTTTCATTTCATTCATAGACGTTTGCGAAATTCGCGGAGACGGTCCTCAACATTATGTCCGTTCCAAGCCTCGCGGCCTTCAGCGTCTCTACCAATCGTTGGAACACCGACCTGCTCAATGGCGAAGCTTGCGGCAACAGTGGCCCAGGCTACAGCGTCCTCAAGACTCTCGCCTCGGGCCAGAGCCACACCGAGGCCGCCTAAGAAGGTATTCCCACCTCCCGTAGGATCAACCACCTTGGATGGGTCAGTGTGATAGGCGGGAACCCATTTCTCGACACCAGGATCAACCTCGATCTCTTCGCGAGCCACAATCCCATCGGCATCTTGGAGAAGGCCGGCAAACAAAGCCTCCATATCCGTATCTGGCTGAAGGCCACCCCTAACATAATCTTTCTTTCGTCGCTTGGTCGTCTTGGGGTCACGGCCTCGCTTTCTTCCTCCATTCTTCGCGATGTAGCATCCTTTCTCGCCAGCACGGATAACAAGAGAGAATGATTGCAGAGGCATGCTTGCAAGAAGCTGCTCGCAGGCTCGTTCTACAGCAATGGTAGAAATCTCACCTGTTTCTGGATCAAGCCCGCTGTCACCCATGAACCCAGCCAATTCTGCATGGTTCGGGCTGCAGATATCGACAAGAGGTAAGCAGTTGGTGCAATTGAGCAACTCGTCAGGGGTACACAGATCAGGCACAGGCTCCCAAATGAAGATGGGCTTGGTATATGTCTCAGGGGGCACGACCTTCTTTCGAAGTGAGGTGATCTCGGAGACAAGATCCCTACATCGATTTGGGGAGCATATCAGGTGGAACGATCGTGATTTAAGCAGCGCTGGTGTAAGATCCTGAGCAGTCAAGCGCTTCTTGGGAGTCAGGTATTTGAAAGCTCGCTTCTCGGCAGTGCCTTCATAGCCGTTCCAGCCTCGCGTGGTCAACCGAAGCCCGTCATGACGGAACAGAGCCGAGGTGGACCAGCTATCGATGAGCGTAGAGAGAGAAGGCGGGAAATCTGAGCCCTGATCGACAATCCAGCCAACTGAAGCAGATTTGGGTGGGGGTGAGAACAGGCGAGCTCCAAGGGCCGAGTAGGTGCCAGCGCCACCAAGGATGTCTTTGACAGGCGGAGTTGGCGGAATGAAGTCGATATCATCTTTCCAGTCAAGTTAGTTAGTGTCTGTTCTGAGTAACGCAACAGTTTTATGGACAAGGGCGCTGGCTAGGTTAATGAATCTTCTCACCAATTATAAACATGCCCATCGTAAAAAAATCGATCGGGACAGCTTCTTCGCCTGACGAGTCGCCGGCCTTGCCCTCAATTATGGCCAACGGGGGATGCTCTGGGGATTTATCTGCTTCTGCCTCTGCCTCTGCCTCTAGTTCAGGTTCTGGTTCAGTGCCTGGTGCACCTTCATCACCGTTTTTGTGTTCCTCTGCATCTTCAGATTTCGTTTGGTCTATGTCTTTCTCTTCCTCTACAACAACAGCCTCCTTGCTGTCAGTAGGCAGCTCAATTTCTGGAGTTTCGGCTACATCTGCCATGATGCTTGTGAGATATGGTTTCTCGCCTGATATCAATAGTGAGATAAGTAGATAAAGAAACGGCAATGACCAGTTGTATGAAAGGGTGCAAGACGGGCCTTGAACCGGTATAAACTCGCTGTAGAGACACTGGCTATTCGATAAATAAACGTCTTTTCTACTGCCGAACTGTACAGTCTCAGCTCATAGACTGGTCGGGAATAGAAATATTCAACAGTTGGTGGAGTTTGCGGTCAGGGTGTTGAGTATGAAAACGAATCGGATCCTAAAGAACAGGGGTCCGGACGCTTAGATTTGCTATACCAGGGCCGGTTTTTTTGCTGGTAACTACTGTGACTCTAGTACAAGCTGTGATTCAGTTGTAGAATCGTTATGTAGGCTAGAGTTACCGAGAAAGAGATGGGCCAACTTTCAAAGGAACGGATGAGTGAGCAATTCTAAGTGACTTTGGTTTAGGCGGTGTCCGTGGTGGGTTGGGCACATTGGAACTGCTGCCCAGGTTGGTACACGTAAGGTTACGTACAGAACAGAATATATATTGTCAGAACTTATGGCTGCTGATCAAAAATGCACCTCATGAATTCAATCAAAGACTCTTTGTTTAGCACATCTTGAACAATTGATGCTTGGCTCAATATCTGCGGGAAAGGTTGAGTTTCTCTTATTCTAGCCTTTTCCTCCTCCTCTGGGTTCAGTTCAACCATAGGTAGGTAGGTAGGTAGGCTTATTGTCCATAAATTGGTCATAGCTCCCAGAATCAAAGTCTCGATTATTGAGAGAGGCCGTTACAGGCCTTGCGGAATTCTATTCACCTGGCATCAATCATTAACTACATAACTCGACCAACCTCGTGTTATCCATGTCGTTATCAACTTCATAGTAGTACCAAGCCTACCAATAGATGCACCAAAAAAAATTTCCCCAACGCCAGTCGATCGCCTCGTATTGCCGACACGTTACAAGATTTAGATCTTGTACACAAGATCTCCCTCTGTGAACCTGAAATGAATGTTAGTAAGTCAACGCGTGGATAATTGCAACAAAGAGACTTACATAATCTGGTTTGCCTCTCCCATTTTCTGGAGCGCCTTTGTGGCCTCTCCTTTGTCAAATGCATCGCGACGGTTCCCAATCTTTTTATTGACTGCCTCCACGACTGCGTCCAGCTCGGCCGCGTCATCTTCAAACAGGTTTGTGTTGAGAAGCTGACCAAGGGCTGTTCGGAAGGTTGTCAGTCGCTCAGAGCTGATGGGAGTATCGTCAATTGCCAGTGCAGCAGCACCGCTGGCAAGGTCCTCGTCGCCATCCTGCGACTCTAGCTGGTTCGAGGATGGTAGCTGAGAGGCTGGAATTGACGATGCAAATGAAGCCTGCGATTGTGACTGGTCTTGTGTTCGCCGGCTAGATCGTCGCAATGTGCTTTGCGAGTCATCCTCAGGAACATCAGGTTCTCTGCTGGACCGGGCAGTGTCACTGGTTTCTCTCGCTTGGAGGCGACTGCTGTTGCGTGTAGCCCTTGAAGTCGACCTGTTTGATTGCGTGGCATTGGCAATGTCACCATCGTCATCTTCGTCATCACTGGAACTCTCGTCGCTAGATGATGCAAAGTCAACCGTTTGAGTCTTTCTCCGCTTCTTCCGCGATTCTTCAACAACTTCCTTGAAAAGAGCGAAGCGTAAGATACCCTCTGCAGCAGCCGCATCACGCTCCTCCACCCTGTTTGACAAGCGGGATTTGGCATGTGCTGTGGCAAGACGAATGATGGTTTCCAGAGTACGGACGGTCAAAGGACTGGTCCTTCGCTGGTTGCCCTCCATCTCATCGTTCCGTAGACCGACATAGATATCAGCGATGCGATCGGAAGCCTCTTGTGTCAGAATGGGCTTGATTCTCGTCTTGGCATATTGGATGTACTTCTTCATGAATGGGATGCTAAGAATTTCGGGCTTCTTGTTTGAGCCCCGACCAGATGTGATAGTGACACCAGAATGTAACATTGCATCATACTTTTGGTAGACTTCGGTTGGCCCCTGGGACTCAGTTTGATTTGAAGCGGAGACCCCCAGGGACTGCCCACCTTGCTCACGCACAGGAGCGCCTTCTTCAGTTCCTGGCTGGCGATATCGGTGCATACGAAGGACGTGTTCTGACACATGTCGATCTCGCGTATCTTCGATGTCATCTGTGACGACAAACAGTAAATCGAAACGTGAGAGCAGAGAGTCAGGTAGTGCGATGTTCTTGTGAGGATCCTTGTGAGGGTCATATTGGCCAAAAATAGGGTTAGCAGCAGCAACAACACTACAGCGAGCATTCAGCGATGTGTGAATGCCAGCTTTTGCGATGGTAACAGTCTGCTGTTCCATAACTTCGTGGATCGCAACTCTGTCAACGTCTGACATCTTATCGAATTCATCGATACAAACGACACCACGATCAGCCATGACCATGGCACCGGCCTCCAGTCGGCGCTCACCCGTCTCCTTATCAGAAGTTACTGCTGCAGTGAGAC
Source organism: Fusarium oxysporum f. sp. lycopersici 4287 (assembly GCF_000149955.1). NCBI lineage: Eukaryota > Fungi > Ascomycota > Sordariomycetes > Hypocreales > Nectriaceae > Fusarium > Fusarium oxysporum. The sequence continues at coordinate 3,775,192 of NC_030989.1, forward strand.
CAACACCCGAGGAGCCACGACCAGTTGTCGCAATCGCGAGCGGTGCAGTATTGAGGACGAAACGTAGCAGCTGAGATTTAGCAGTGGACGGGTCACCGACCATCAGAATGTTGATATCTCCACGCAGATGTGTTCCGTTTTCGAGGTTCTTCTCCATACCACCCAGAAGCATGAGTAAGATGGCCTTCTTGACATAGTCGTGACCGTAAATACTGGGGGCAAGCGATTGAGAGAGCAACTCTAGAAGATTCTTCTTCTTGGCCACTTTGTTGATGTTACGAATGTCGGTATCGGTAATGGTTGCAGTCGCCACACCACCTCCAGACTTTGAAGACAATAAGACAACATTGTTCGTCAGAATCATCGTTTTGAAGAGAGCACTGTTGTGGTTGGTATTACGGTTGCCCAGAGTTCGATAAATGCCGACGAGCTGCACTCGGTCGCCGGGCTTCACACTGTCGACGAGGTCGTCGTCAAGAATGGCATCCACTCCGCGAGGGAGCTGCCCTGCAGGTGCTCGCTCGGGCATTTCCTGGATGGAGATGGTCTGATGGTCTCGGTATGTGCAGAAGCCATACTCTGTAATAAGTGGGTTACCGTCGTCGTCCTCGCGAGGGTAGACGCTTGAAGTGGTAACACCATTGGTCATGGTCTGATCCTGGTACTCGCGAAAATGAAACATGTCTTTCTTCTCATTGTAGTGAACACTCTTCACGACCTTGGGGCGGATGAGAGAACATCGAGTCACGATGCCCTCGATAGAGACCATGTAGTTGAGGAGGTGAGACGATAATGTACGGGGATTGCAAGCGTTCAAGCCAAAGCTGCCAGCCCAAGCACAGTAATAAATGGTGTCTTTTGCGGTTTGGTCAGGTCGCGCCTGCGGAATGGTTTGGACGATGTTCTTCAGGGCCTGATCAAAAGCCAGAGTGAAATCGAAGGGTTGCTGGAGCAGGCCCTGTGCGAGGTCCGGGCTGTGGTTGCGCACATGATCGAGATTAACGGTCAATCGACGCTGGTTCTTCTGTAGCATAAGAATAATATCGGATCGATAACTTCGGACTTGAGGATCATCTGTAGAAAAGAGTTAGCTAGGCACAACGACCGATCTTTTTGGAGAACGGGCGGTGGACATACTGGGATCAAGGAATTCCTCCGCTTGACGTATGCGGTCGCGCACGCCTTCATCTTGAAGCATAAAAGAATCCATGTCGGCGGTTCCTTGTATTGTCGTTACAATGAGCGACTTGGTCAAAAGTGATGCCGATATGGAACCTGGTTAAGGTACTGTACGGTAATCAGATCGAGGGGTGAAAGTAAACCAGGCGGGGCGTTGCTAGGGGGCTGCTCGAAATTGCTGGCCCTGCCCGCGCTCCCTTCCAAAGAACGCGTCTCTTTCGCGTAAAGTGGTAGCTAAACCTGGCCTCCAGAGGTGGCTGATGTGTGGCTACAATGGACCCTATTTCGTCAGGGTGCTAGTCCAGTTTCCGTAACGACCTAGGTCCAGGTCTCAAGAGGGAGGTAACGTATCCGTACATACGCCAAGCCTGCCCGTGCCATTGCCTTATGCTGGGATCCCCATGGTCCTCCACGCGGAACACTCATAACTCTCAACCTTAATGATCTCTCCCTACGACGCTTTTCCTATACTACCACACATAAGCCACCCCACTACCTGAACGGATGCTATTCACCGGTGTTCGTGCACAATGTCGGTCGGACTCTCTGGCAACGCGCATACCGCTCTAGATGAAGAAGCAAGGGCTGAGGTTGACGTCCTCAATTCGCGGCTCGAAAAGACGACGCAATTGACCAAGAAGATTCAATCGTGCCTCAACCGACTCGAGTCGACAGGGAAGAGTGTCCAAGATGTTGCAGGACCTCTGAACGGAGAGACCAGGCGACTGCAAATATTGGGAAATAGTAAGAAACAGAGTCCATGTCCAGCCAATGCTGACGACTAACCATTGGGTAGACGTTGATTCAGTCCTGGCCGCCATTGACCGATTGCGCCAACCTGCAGATAGCAAGAATGACGAAGAGCAGATCATTCGAGTCGGCCCCGAGAAGGCCGGTCTCTCCAATTACCTGGCTTCTATCAAACGTCTAGACAAGGCCTTGAACGAGATGAAAGCCTCCAACTTGCGCGCCAACCAACAAACGATGGCCGATCTAACGCGACTCATCAAGTCAGGCAATAGTCAGCTGGAATCCCATTTCGAAACATTGCTGCGCGCAGAGACTCCTCGATCCGTCGAGCCGTTGCACTTTATCACAAAAGACAAGCCTTTCCCAACACTACCTCAGGACAAAATAGCCCGGCTCGGCCTGGTCTATTCGTATGTCATCGAGAGTCACCACAACGGATCCTCTGAGCTCGCCCATATATATGCAGAGGTACGCGGCCCATACCTCTCAACATCCTTGGCCAACCTTGCTGCCGCAAGTGTCAACACCGCCAAGAAGAAGAGCCCAGATGCTGTCTACCGTGCGGGGACCAACGGAATAGGGACCTACTCGCAAGCTATGGAGGGCCTTTTTGTCTCCGAATACGACAATGTGTGCAGTGTCTTCTCACGTGAGGATTGGGGTGTGGTCTTCCAGTCAACTTGCCAGGCAGCGATGGCTGAGCTTGCCCGAACGTTGCGTGAACTCAATGCTCATATCAAAAATCACCTCAACACCGACTGTTATCTGGCATATGAAATCACCGAGATCATCTCGGCTCTTTCAGGCAAGCTCGAAACACGCACCGGAGAATTGAAAGGAGCACTCGCTGCAGCCCTGAAGCCTGTTCGAGAGACCGCCAAGTCGTCCCTTGCGGAGCTCCTTGACGAGACCAGGCGCAAGATCAGCATGCTACAGATGTTACCCTCAGATGGCGCTCCAATATCCCTCGTCTCGGAGACAATGCAGCGCCTTCAGACGATGGTACACTTTCTACGCCCCATCTCGAGCATAATGATATCATTAGGGGATGGCGGATGGAACTCCAACGCGGCGGCTAGCGGACGCTCGACCGATGCAATTCCCAGTCTAGCATCGTTCGATATAGGAGCGGATGGTAAAGAGATCTTTTCGCATTACTGCACTGATACTATCGAAATGCTCCTCTCTGGTTTGGACCAGAAGTCACGCGTGCTCATGAAGAGCAGAGCTGTTGCTGGAGTATTTCTGGCCAATAGCGTTGTCATCATTGGAAGAATGGTTCAGAACTCGGAACTTAGCGGGCTGCTGGAGAACAAACTTGACATTCTCGAGCAATGGCGCAAAAAGGCAACGGCAGCTTATACGGATGTTTGCAAAGACCTTTCCGTCCACCTGTTCGACACTGTACATACCAACCGTGCCCATCGTCCAACTTCTGGACCTGTCGACTCTACTTCGATCGTCAAGGGGCTGGGAAGCAAAGACAAAGACAGGATCAAAGAGAAGTTCACGCAATTCAACAGCGCATTTGACGACATGGTTTCTCGACACAAATCGTACAGCATGGAGCGGGAAGTCCGGCGAATGTTTGGGGAGGACATTCGCCAGAAATTGCAGCCTCTCTACGAGCGGTTTTGGGACCGGTATCACGAAATCGATAAGGGCAAAGGCAAGTACGTCAAATATGATAAGACTTCCATCGCCGCTGTGTTTTCCAGTTTGGCTTCCTGAGCATAGGGCAAGGGGGGTAATTATGAGTCTGAACCTTTAGGCACTATGGACGAGGACACGCCGATGAGAAATGGAACAACGTATGCTGCTAGCCGACCTATAGCAGCAGTTCCGCTCTTGGTTCCAGGATGTTTATCCCAGATGATTATCATCAATATCTTGTCACCATCTTGATTCACCCAACCAACCGGTTTCCCCGATCTTGCCCGAGGCACAGTGTATGAAACCTGAAGGATTTATTCACCTGCTATTCCATCTCCCCCCTCATTTACTGCCATGCTCAATCCAATTTCAAGTCCTAGCGATCCTCAAAGATGCTGGGCAGCCACGCGAATCAGGAGTCGAGCAAAAGTAATTTGAGAACAGCAGCGCAGCCAAAAACATTGGTTGGTCCTCTGGCCTGTTTGTTGAGGCTACAGAGGCGACTGGCGAGTTGCAGAGTCATCAGGAGGGACACCTGGGACATGTGCCGCAGTAGTCGTGAGTTCCGAGATCGTTTGCTTTGCAACAGGCAGTACAGCAACTGTTGACAGGCAACAGAGATTCGACAACGGCCATGGTGAAGGTGCTGAGAAAGTATTTGAGAGTTTTGTGTAAGTCACTTGGCTCGTGTGGGGAGGACGATGTTATTGAAGTTGAGATGGAGTGCTTTTTGCTTCAAAGGCCTGAAGGAGAACCGATCAACGGTTCCGGAAGCTTTATACTCTATCCATCCTCAAGGGTCTGAGCCAGCAATGCCACGATGGTGTTATCCGTGGACCCGAAAGTGAGGCTGATGTGATTTCAATTCGAGTCGAGGTGGTCTTCGTATGTGGGAGGGACCGGAGATATGTGCAGGGGGGGCTTTACTGCCTTCTTTCTACGGATGGATTGAAACATGAAACAGTCCCACCCCCCACGTACCTAGCGCGTCATCATGCAAGGTTTTATACTTCCTTCACCACATGCCACGGCGAGAATGAGAGCAGTCCTTCAACTGCCAGCCATAGAGGTCATCGTCATCACGCATGTGATGCAACTGTTAGTCCAATCTCCTGGAATTTGGCGCCACGCCAGTTGGGACTTGAATCCTAGTTCCCAGCAGATGGCAGCTGTCATCTGGTAACCAAGCCTTTTGGAGAGCCCATAAGTGGGCTGGCATTTTCACTCTCGTCGTCCAATATCTTACATTTCCTCCATGTCTTGGGCCTCGGAGACTCCCGCATTGTAAATTACCTGGCCTCGCAAAGGCGATGCTGGGGCTTATTCTTGAGGTTATTGGGTGATAGCAACCGATTGTCGCACACTTCCCCATGATACTTAATGCTATCCCTGACAATGACAGGATACCACTCTCGGGCCTCGCTCGGGTCTTACCATGCAGTGGTGCCCGAAACCAGATACGAGCAAGTTGTTTGTCGCCATTCGACACAACATGTATATACATAATCTAATAAGTAATTTACTTAATCTAGCACATGCACATGCATCGTATCCATCTGTCTCGCAACGCAGCACACCGAATTTACTTCACACACGCTAGCCTGCTTCTCTGTCAGACCAGATCCATGTTCCTGTGTCGATCTCTGCTGTGATTTGAGGACCCTTAATTCGATTATGACAAGTCATGTACAGACTTCACCTATCAATCTTGACACCACTGCCAAAGATCTCGTCAATCCGCGTCCGTCGCTCCCACAAAATGGCATTGTCCTCCCTCCGTTTGAAGTAGAGTATGCGGTGCTGCGGGATAAACTCCTCATCAGTCTGCTCCGTCTTCCAATGTTCCACTGCCCTCTCACGAGCTCCAAGAAAGCGGTCTTCGTAGCCAATGATGTAGTCGCCTGAATCGAAATTGGGGTCCCAGCGAAGCCGATTGAGCACATCAGCAGCTGTGCGAAACTTGCCCAGCCCTGGTGTCTTGCCCACAACCGCAGCTCTGGACCCAGGCCCTGTGCTCTTATGCCCTTTTGATTCCTCCTCAGCATCGTCGAAATCTTCCTCTTCGTCGAGCTCTTCATCGGATTCGTCATCATCTGTCTCGCCCCCATATTCTCCCCAAAGACTCTGATCAACTTCCAATGTGCCAAGATCATGAGCCCTTGCGACAGTTGCACTCATCCAACAGAACTGAGAGTCATAGTACTTCTCGTCTCGGCGAATCCTCGCTTCAAAGTCTTGCAGTACTGTCTGCATGGCCATACCCACCTCCTTAGCATCTTCTTTGTTTGAGTCATCGTCCCATGCAAGGCCAATGAGGTAACAACCATGATATTCTGCGCCAGATGTCTCTGCTCCAGCGGACACATCCAAGAACCGAGATGGCCAAATGCGTGCGAGTAGATGCTTCAGTTTCCTGTTTATATCTAGACAATGTCAATATGATACATCCTGCCAAAGGAAAGGGACGCGCTTACCAACTAGTAGCATAACACAGCGCGACTCAAGCCAGCCGATGAAACGGCCACTCTTTTCCTGCGACGGGCCCCAGTAATGCGCATCAATCTTGATGTATGTTTTGAATGCATGCAAAAACTCTGTAGCTGCTGGGGCTTGAACTGATCCTAGAGCTGTCTCGGGTTCAATACCGAGCAGCTTACCCCAGATACAGTCACCATCTGATAGCATCCTTTTGGCACGACCAAACTCAGAAGAAATGGTGGCCACTGTTGGGATAGACGCGATAGGGGCAGTGTTGAGTGCTGGGGCATGCCAACCGATCAGGCAGAGGGGTTCTCGGAATGTTCGGTTATATCTCAATTCTTTGTGAAAGAACGGATCAAAAACCATCGAGTTCTTCCAGTCGAATTCTGAGTAATAATGAAAGAATGTGACAACAATGTCGGCTGGGGTTACAGTTTCATTCTCGTAAGCCAGTGCTTTACAGACCGGTACAAGGAGGACGCTAATATGAATACCACCGAGGAATCCAAACTTTGCCGAATAAATACCTCGCGCCTGGGCCCAAGATTTGATGAACAAGTGCGCCATTCGATACTGTACCATATCTGGAAGTGAGCGGCGAAGGTAGAACAGATCGCGAACAGGTTTAAGCTTAGCAAGTGCCTGGAAAGACAGAGCAAACGCTGGGTCGCTGGCTGGGCGCTTCATAACTTCAGGCCATCTATATTCGAGAGTTAGCAGTTTCCCTGTTGAATATATACATGAGTCAATAGTACCTCTCAGCTATCGATGCAGCTGCACAATACTGGAGATCGACCTTGATGCCATTGACTTCTAACTCCAGCATGTTACCTGAATTGGCCTTAACTCGTCGCAAGATTCTGACGCCCAAGGTCGTCGCTCGCTTCAACCTTTGAACAGCCAATGCAAAGAATGTCTTTGAGCTGAATGGGCCAATGCACAGGCAGTCAATATCAGAAGAACTCGTCCAGACGCCGAGGCCATAAGAGCCAACTGGGACCACAATGAATGCAGGCCCAGATCGGGAATCATTCTCTGAAATCGAGGATGTAGCATCTTTGAGAACCATTTCGAGGGTCTTGATCGCTTCAACCCGGTCGGTCCTCTCCTGCTCATTCGGCAAGCATCCACGACCTTCCAAGAAGTCCACCAAGCTCTCGCTGTTAGCCAAGCCAGGAGGAGGTTGTTGAAGTGCAATTTTCATCTCAGGAACACAAGATCGAGACATATCAGAAGGTGACGACTTTACCAGAAGGCATCTTATGCCCCAGTGATCACTGGCGTATGTGAGACCGCCCTGCTCCGGTGACTCGAAGGTTGTCTGACCAAACGTATTGAAACCATGCGGGTTATAGTGACCATTTGCCTTGATCAAGATCTTGTCATATCTCTGCGGTCTGTTATTCAACCCATTTCCAACAAGATCAGACGCCAGTGTGTTTGTCAGTGGGTCGAAAGTAGCGCCTTGCTCTCCCTGGAAAGAGTCTAGGACGTTCCTCTTCTCGTTGGCTATGTCTGAAGATTCGCCCGACTCCAGTCTCGTTGCCAGCCATGTATCTAAGAAGCCAGAATCCGAGATAGCCCGGTCAATATCTCGCAAGTGACGAACAGTTTGGGCAGAAATATCATGCTTTTTCTTGGCAGCATCAATGGTGTAAGTTGAAGTCGCAAGATTGAAGTCCCCAGCAATGATGCATGGATGTTGCAGAAAGGTGGCAGACAGATAATCGAGCATCTTCTGGACTTCTTTCTTTTTGGTGGCGACGGCGCCGTCAGTAAGCCCTTGGCTCAGATGACACGCCACAAGGATCCAAGGCTTGAATTTCCCATCGTCAACATCTCGTGTGCCGATGCCGGGAAACCGGGCCACGGTGCAGCCTTTGTGCTTCCTATGGAATGGGAGATAGTGCCATTCAAACGCAAATCTACTCAAGACGACAGTGTTCAGGAGGCTAGGTAGCGGCCCAATACCGGACTGATCTGGGGGCCCATGAGTGACGAAAGGATAGCGACTACGTATATCCTTGTTGGCGAGGAGGTCAGGAAGAAAATGGTCTGTGACTTCTTGGAGAACAACAATATCGGCAGCAGCACGAGCTGAGAGCAGATTTTCCACCAGAGCTGGATGTCGATATGATTGAGGAGGCCACTCAAACTCTGCCAATACATTATAAGAAGCAACAACCAATTGTTCAAGGATGACCTCGTTGGTATCCGGAGATGTGTTTGTCGACTCAGCCATTTCCCAGGCCCCTGAAGACTGGATCGAGTGATAGCATGGCTGGAAAGCAATAGTAGACATTTCGTCTAGATGATCATTAAAACTTTGAGGCGGTGTTATCCGATGGAAGGTTCCCGATTCAAGATCTAGAGTCCCCCAAAGCCGCATAGGCCGTGGTCCGCTTCCGCCTTGCGCAAGTGCGCCGTCGCGAATAAGAATAGCAATTTCTTTCACTTCCCATTCTATCGGTGCCAAGAGGCGGGCCTTTTCGAGGAGAAAATGATGGGGGGCAGCCTCGGCGTCTTCACTCTGACCGATGGTCATATGAGGAACGAAGCGTTCATTTTGAGCTCCATGTGAACGGCCAAGAGCATTGTAGATTATATCCCTGATCTTTGAGAGCTCGGTTGTAGTAGAATCTGAGTTCGAACCCAGAAAGATAGTGTTGCGATTTTTATGTTTGAAACAGTCAGCAACATTGAGTGCAAGATGAGGCCGATTTTGTATCACAAGCCCTTCAAGTGCTTGAGCTGCATTCCCTAGCACTTCAGGCCGGACAAATGGGTAGATAAGATTAACGTGAGGAGGCCACGCTGAATATGCCTTATCATAAAGACTTCTCAGGCGATCCACTGATAGCCAAAGTCCACGAGGAGGGATAACACATAGGGCAGTCTCATGCGAGTCGAACCCATACAGTGATGTTTGTTCTGTCTTCTCCATAACTTGTATAAGATTCTCCAGATTCCGGGTATATATGAGCTGAATGATGATAAGTGATCTGAAGCGCTATGCCTCAAAGAAGATAAGCTGGGTTGAAAGTGTAGTGGGGGCTGCTAACGTCCCAGGGGTAAGATAGAGAGGATCGGCGGAGGGGTCGTCTTGCGTATTGTTTGAAGTTGCCAACAAAAAGAAGGCTTACCTCACTTCTTTAATGCTTCATTTTCCCTTCGCAAGGCTGACAGGTAATACAGAGATATATGGCCACTGACTCATGATGTAATTTAAACAACGTAAGATATCAGCATTTCGTATAAAATATTCATAGGAGAAAGCTAGCTATTAGTAGAATAAATCCTATGCTTTAGCTTTGTTTTGCATAATTTACTGAATTAATATAGCCAATATGTGCAATGTTAAATATTACATATTGCCGGTGGTAAGACACTCAGTTATCGCATCTGAGACCGGCTGCAATTACAGATGACCATGTCACAAAGAAGACCAAGAAAGTTAGTCTAAGATCCCCTAAATCTACACTAAATTATGCTAAGTTTACCTACTGCTTTTTGTCACTTAGGATAGAGGTCCCAAGTTTTGTTGCCTCCCCTTGATAGCAAGTAAAAGGCACTATATCACCAGGGTTGTATTTGTCATTGGCTATTAGTCACTTAATACCGTATGATAAAATACTATAACAATAAAAAGGGCCAATGCTATAGCCCTTGGAGCAGTCGGCCGTTCACTTGACGAACACCTCATTGAGATTCCGTAATAGCACATTACCCCATGTTCTCCGGGCCCCAATCAATAATTCCTGTTTCATGCCCCTTGCCTTCCATTAGAGCTTCAAGCTTGTCTTCAACTGTGACCCAACCGTGACGCTTCTGTGAGATAGCATACTTGATTGGATCCCTCCATTCTCTCCACCAAGTTTCCTCACTCTGAACAATACACCTTCTGTCAGGCTCCCCGTTCTTCGCTGTAGCAAATGGCCAGACGGCTTTGACCACTTCGTATTTGTGCTTGCCAGAGAATAGGCTGGTCACACTAGTGAAGAACTGATTGACTTTGTCCGGGTTCTGTATCACGACACGGCTATGGGTAACCACGAAGCTGACATCAACTACGCCACGGTAGTTGAGTGCTGCCACGAGGCTGCGGAACTGCCCTTCAAGCCATGCTGTATCGAGATTTGTGACCACTCGTTCAAGCGTAAAGAGTTTGACAGAAGCAGGATCCTGAACGAAACGGCGGCACCATTCATCCAACCCAGCATCGCCGACTTCGGGAAGGGCATCAGGTTTGAGACCTCCACGGTAAGCTAGCTCCCCATCGCCAACACATCGAAGATAGTCTAGACGCTGGTTATCATCATCCGGGACTAGTAGGCTCATAAGGTTAAGTTTGATGTCAAAGTCGACTTTGCGCCCCCGACTCCCTCGAATGTGAATCTGGGGCTTGGGAGGCACCGAGGCTTGTGCGCGGATGAGAGCGATAAGCGCCTCAGGCTTGGCCGATAAATATTCCGCACGTGATGAGAGAGTCTTATAGTCGTTGGAGAGTTTGAAGAGAGGGGGAGAGTAAAGACGGTAATCAACTCGCGGTAGTCCAGGAAAGCGTGCTGGGCCTTTATGGGCTGCTATGGCTTGTGAAGCCGGAGCGGAAACAGCGCTTGATGGGATAGAAGGCCCAGAATAAGGTGGTAGTGTTACATGATGCTCTGGAGTCTCACCAGCCAAGACTGCGATGGGCGACGATGGCTCAGGCTCGGTGACTGCTGCGGACTTTTCCATGTGAAGTAGGTAGGCAAGAAGATTAAAGATAAGAGAGATTAGTTAGTAGGCTGTAAATGTAATTCCCTTAAGGTAAGTGAAGATGTATGGAATATTTTGATCAACTTTGGACAGTAAATTTGAAAAATAATAATATTCTTATAGGATATTTGAGAATAATTAAAAGTTACCCCGTATTACTTTGGAAGTCATACCTACCTTAGGTAAACTTATGGTTCTTGCCTGCCTAAATAACGTATACATAGTAGTATCTATCGGGGCGTCGAGCGCCACTTCTCAGCCTTGCCCCACTAAGTAAGGTCGTCAATCAACCTGGCCAGAGCCTGAGTCTCGTTGTGAACACATAGCTCCATCCCTAGCCTTGGTTGCTATCTCAGCGTCCAACATCTGCATTTCTTCTGCAGGGCAACCCAACTGGCATACTCACCTTATACCTTCAATTCCTATAATAACTTCTTCTTCAACGTCCCACTCAGCGCCTGCTATTTAGCCAACCCCGACCATGGATTACGAGACGCTCAAGGAGCAATGGAGCGAGGTCGAGGACCGTGATGGTGTCCGTCTGAGCTGGAATGTGTTTCCCAGCTCCCGTATGGTATGTTTACAGCTACATGGCGCTCAATCTTGAGCTCACATTATACAGGAAGCCTCTAGACTCGTCGTGCCCATTGGCGCTCTCTATACCCCGTTAAAGGAGAAGCCCGATACTCCTCTCCTCCATTTCGAGCCTGTTACATGCAAACAGCCCTGTCGCTCTGTATTGAACCCGTTCTGGTATGATGCCCTTCTAAACGGTTGCTCTAGTTTCATTTGCTGACCTGGTACTGAAGTCAAGTCGATGTTCGTGCCAGAGTTTGGATCTGCCCTTTCTGCCTTTCAAGAAATCAGCTTCCACCGCACTACAAGGACATTACTGCAAACGCTATCCCCCCCGAACTTCATCCTGCGAATACCACAATAGAATATCGCCTCTCCCGACCTGCGCCTGCGCCCCCGATCTTCCTCTATGTCGTCGATATGTGCCAGGAGGCTGACAGCCTCGCCTCTTTGAAAGAATCGCTTGTGATGAGTTTGAGTCTGCTTCCCGAGAACGCTCTTGTTGGTCTCATCACTTATGGCACAATGGTATACCATTCATTTTTCTCCCCCATTAAGATGTTATGCCACTAATACCTGTATAGGCTCATGTCCACGAGATTGGCTACGAGGAATGCGCCAAGTCCTATGTTTTCCGAGGCAGCAAGGAATATGCTGCGAAACAAGTCCAGGAGATGCTTGGTCTGTCATCCTCTGGCGTACGACCCGGCATGCAACCTCAGCCTGGTCGCCCATTCCCTGCCGGCCCGGCATCTCGCTTCCTCCTCCCTGTCCAGCAGGCCGAGTTCCAGCTGACCAAGGCTCTCGAATCCCTTCAAAAGGACCCCTGGCCAGTTGCGAATGACAGACGTAACCTTCGATGCACCGGAGTCGCCCTCAGCGTTGCCGTCGGTCTTTTGGAGTCATCTTTCCAGAATGCAGGTGGGCGCATCATGCTATTTGCCGGAGGCCCTGCTACTGAAGGCCCTGGCATGGTCGTGGGACCCGAGTTGAGAGAGCCTATTCGATCCCACCATGATATTGATCGAGACAACGTTAAGTATTACAAAAAGGCTCTGAAGGTGTGTCATTCAGCACTTCCACTCTTTTGAACTCATTCTGATGGTCTCATCATAGTTTTACGAAAACTTGGCCAAACGAACAGCACACAATGGTCACATCATTGACATTTTTGCTGGTTGTCTGGATCAGGTCGGTCTCCTTGAAATGAAGGGCTTATGCAATTCAACCGGTGGTCATATGATTTTGACTGATAGCTTCACTTCTTCTATGTTCAAACAATCTTTTGTGCGAATCTTTGAGAAGGATGGCGATGATAATCTACTCATGGGTTTCAACGCAGTGTTGGAAGTTCTGACCACAAAGGAACTGAAGGTCACAGGTCTCATTGGACACGCAGTCTCTCTCAACAAGAAGTCGATCTCTGTGGGCGAGACTGAATGTGGAATTGGCAACACATGTTCTTGGAAGATGTGCGGTATCGACCCCAAATCGAGCTACGGAATCTACTTTGAGATTGCCGGTCAAGGTCCTGCCACACATCAACAAGCACCGCAGAAGGGCATGATGCAGTTCCTGACGTACTATCAGCACTCATCGGGCCAGTTCCACCTCCGCGTCACGACTGTCGCCCGCAACCTGAGTAGCCCTGCTGGGGACCCAGCAATCGCGCAGTCCTTCGACCAAGAGGCCGCCGCTGTCCTTATGTCACGAATTGCTGTGTTCAAGGCCGAGGTCGATGATGGCCCTGATGTCCTACGCTGGGTTGACAGGATGTTGATTCGTCTCTGCTCCAGATTCGCGGACTACAGGAAAGATGATCCTTCATCCTTCCGACTGGAGAAGAACTTCACGTTATACCCCCAGTTCATGTTCCATCTCAGACGAAGCCAGTTCCTGCAGGTTTTCAACAACTCTCCTGATGAAACAGCCTTCTACCGTCACGTGCTCAACCATGAAGATGTCAGCAACTCACTCGTGATGATTCAGCCAACCCTGGACTCCTACACCTTCGACCAGGATGGCGGCCAGCCAGTTCTTTTGGACTCTGCCTCTATCCAACCAACTCACATCCTGCTTCTCGATACTTTCTTCCACATTCTCATCTTCCACGGTGAAACAATTGCTGAATGGAGAAAGGCTGGTTACCAAGATCAAGAAGGTTATGAGAACTTTGCTGGTTTGTTGGAACAACCCAAGGAGGATGCTCGCGTAAGTTCACCCTCAGCCACTCTCAATCTGTTACTAACCCGTCCAGGATCTCATCACTGACCGCTTTCCTCTTCCTCGATTTATTGTTTGCGATGCCGGTGGTTCTCAGGCTCGATTCCTCCTGTCCAAGCTCAACCCATCTACTACACACACCACTGGCCCATATGGTGGTGTAGGAGCCACCACTGCTCAGACAATTTTCACAGACGACGTATCTCTGCAGACCTTCATGGACCACTTGATGAAGTAAGTCTGAACCCCGTATGTTGCCCATATCGAGTTGAGCTAACAAACTTTCTAGGCTTGCTGTGAGCGGTACTAATTGAGGTGGCCAACAAACGACTTTATCGCAGACGTACTGCCATCTCAAGAAGTCAATGGAAAATCAAGTCTTACGATGGGGCGTAGATAGTGACGACGCAGTTCTCATAAGCCCATGTTGTTAGTTAAGAGACATTATAATAATCAAAATTCGAGGCCAGCCCTTCGCAGATCTATAATCTTAGGTGCCTCGTTGCGTTGTGATGCTTCTGAGGGAGCGAATGCTGATAGCACGTGATACTCGCTGACTCAGCAGATTGTGTTTAGGGCAGGTCCAAATGGTGGGGCCCACACCTTGCATTTTTAGTTTTGATATTTCGCGACAACTTCAAGTTTTCTTTTCGATCTACCTGCCTGTTCCTTACTTCCGGCACGCAAACCTCGAGCCTCTGCCGACTTTCACGACACAAAAATGCGTTCGTCTCACTCCTGAATATCAGGCACGATTTTCCTGCTTACACGATGAACAGCTCCCAAGTTCGATCCCAATGAGGTCAAGGTGATGTAGGTAGATTCCAATCGCAGTTCTTGGACACATTGAAGCTGACATATTGTAGCCACCTCCGCGCCACTGGTGGTGAGGTCGGTGCCTCCTCTGCTCTTGCTCCCAAGATCGGTCCTCTGGGTCTCTCCCCCAAGAAGGTCGGAGAAGACATTGCCAAGGCCACTGGCGACTGGGTATGGCATTCAATCCCATTGCACATTAGAGTATGCTAACAATTGTGTTCAGAAAGGCTTGCGCGTGACTGTCAAGCTCACCATCCAGAACCGTCAGGCCGCCGTGTCGGTTGTGCCCACCGCTTCCTCCTTGATCATCAAGGCTCTCAAGGAGCCTCCTCGTGATCGCAAGAAGGAGAAGAACATCAAGCACAACAAGTCTGTCAGCCTTGACGAGATCATCGAGATCGCCCGCACCATGCGATACAAGTCTTTCGCCAAGGAGCTCTCTGGTACTGTCAAGGAGATTCTCGGAACCGCCTACAGTGTTGGCTGCCAGGTCGACGGCAAGCCTCCCCAGGCTATTATCGAGGCCATTGACAGCGGAGACATTGACAGTAAGTCATGAACCCTCTGCTTGAAATTTCTTTACGCTAACATGTGATAGTCCCTGAGGAGTAAATGTTTTCTCACGCCCTGTTCAAAAATCCCACCAGTATGAGAAACAAAAAATAGACTCATTGATCGATGGCAGCATGACAAATCATTTCCGTCCAGTCCTTGTGATATTCTTCGAACTTGTGAACCCTTGACTCACTCTGAAATCTACCATCATGCCCCGTGGTTTATTTCTATTTTTGTGCAAGGAAGAGAAACCTTGGCCCAATACTCACCGCGACATACTAGCGATAAAGCTCTTGTGGATGTAGCGGTCCATCATCATGGCCACATGATACAAAAATTCCCGATGTAGAGTTGCAGTACTTTCAATCGAATTTCCTTCTCTTTCTTTCGAGAACATCCTCCTGCTACCCTAGTGGACTGCACAAGCTCTCCCTCACGGTATCTCCTCGAATAGGTAGAACAAGGCATTGAGAAATATACCATCTAGCTAAGCTAATCGCAAAGAATTTGAATCGAATCGTATTTGTAGTAACCACAAACGTTTTCATGGCATATCATGCATTACATCGTTTCCACCATTGAAAGTGCCAGTTTTCCATGAAGTTCACCAAGGTTCCAATCATACATCTTTTGAAGCAGCACAACTTTTCAGTCTGATCTGCTTGCTTACGAGACGATCTCAAGCTCTGCGGAATCTTCAGGGTTGGGAGAAGGACCCAGTTGAGTTGAATGGATAAAATGCCGAGACTCTATCCACCTGCGGCAAGTATACCAGAGATGTGGTACGATATGCGATATCCTCAATAGTCTTGTCGTATCTGAGGGTATTCATAGATCATATCACTCGCATCCATGGGCATGGGTGGGATCAGAGGCCCCATTTCCAACGCCTTATGCTGGCATGGATGATGGATGGATCCAATGACTGTCAGGACATGCTGCAGCAACCTCATGGCGCAGGGCCCCTGTATGTACATTACATACCTTAGGTACATGACATGCAGCTCAACAAGGAGCAATACTGGCTTGGTATGTACTCAATGTTTCAATTTACAA
Organism: Fusarium oxysporum f. sp. lycopersici 4287; assembly: GCF_000149955.1. Lineage (NCBI taxonomy): Eukaryota > Fungi > Ascomycota > Sordariomycetes > Hypocreales > Nectriaceae > Fusarium > Fusarium oxysporum. The sequence goes on from NC_030989.1 coordinate 3,791,239, forward strand.
ATACTTGACTTGGCCCATACTTCTTTCCGCTCTGCGCCGAGTTGTTTATCTGTGCCAAATACTAAATTGACGCAATCTTTATCTGGGGTTCGAGTTGTCGTTGGTTGGGGAAGTGGGCAGTGTAAGCATGAGTGTGGATGGATGGAAGGGAAATGGTCTGTCCGCGCTTATGGCACAAGCCGGAAGAGGGGCCTCGGGGAGCAAGAAAACTTAGGACCTCTATGCTAAGTGATAAAAATATTTAGGTAGCTTTAGTGTAGATTTAGGACTCCTTGAGATTAGTTATTTTTATCACTTAGGATAAAGGTCCTAAGTTTTCTTCCCTCACCTTCCATCCATGCCTTGAGGGGCATCACAGGCAAAGTGCTGTCCAAGTTTGAGGTGAGGTGCCTTTGTGACTCCGTCTCTCCCGCCCCAATGTGGGACGCCCTGCCCCCCCCCCGCCGTCACAGGTTCTCCACTAACCACCTTGCTCCATTGAACCTGGCGCTAACTGCCTGTCGAGCAACAAACGTGCCCATACTTACCTAACCTAGTACCTCCACTACCGATACAGCTCTCTTGTCAACTGCTTGTTCTGCTTGTATTGACCTGAAAGCCTCCTTCAGCATTCGCTTGGCCGATATCTAGGGATCTGGGGCTGTCATCAGACTCTGATTCCCTGTCACTGCAAACAGAAACTCTTTTGTGAGACGATGAACGCGATAGTGATTTCCCGTGCGACTTGATATTCGGTCCCTCTGCGATATAATCGATAGACACTGCTTTACAGAGTCGCCTAGAAACGCCTGACCCTCTCTCTTTCTCTTACTCACCAACCCAAAGGCCATTCTGCTGGCTTCAAGACAGCGCAAGGCTCTCTCGCAACAGCTTTAAGTTTCTGGCTCTCTGGTGTGTCGCTGGCGCTACACTCGCCTTCCTAACTCGCCCAGATGCTTGTCAGCAATCAACTCGACACTTCAATATCAAGCGCAGCCGCCAGCCATGCCCTTTAACCAACAGGCCATGACATACAGATTTCCATCAGTGTCTTTTGTCCTGCGTTTTCAGCCAGTTTTGTTTCCTCGCCAATATACCCCGTTGTCATGTTACCTCTCCTTCAAATGTCCCCTCACGCGGTGACGCCGCCGCAGTCGAATCTCGATACCCTCTCAACGTTCCCAAATAACGACGCCGCCACTTTCAACGACCATCACCCTCGCAATGTCCCAGCGCCGTATCAGCAGCCATTCGCGATTCGCACCTCTCGACCTCACCGGCACACTATCCCGTACGGCTCAGCTCTTTATCCGCCACGCCAAGAGCATCATTTACGACGAAAGACACCAAACGGTACTGTCGATGCCGGATATGACGGCTCGCCGTCGTTGTTCTCGCATGGTCCCCCGCCTTCAAAACATTTAGTTCTACCTCGATCAGCGACTGCTACGGCATTTCCCCTGACGGGCCCTCCAATACGCCAATCTCATTACAACGGGGGCATCGACTACCGCCGTCCATCTTCAGTCGGCAATACAGGTCTCAGCGATGACCTGCAGGCCCGTCCTGGATCTTCCACTTGGGCTTATGGGAGCGATACGGCATTACATCATGGTGCACTTCCCACTAATCATTATGGCCTTCATCAAGCCGAAGGCCAATACATTCCTCAAGGCCAGCCTGAAGCGCCGGGGGTATTCCCTAATCTTTACCAACCAATAATACGAGCTCACGAGTACAATGTCAGGGCATTTTGCCCACCCCCTATAGTCATGAACGAATCGCTGCCTTTTGGTCAGCCAGGCATGCATACTCCATGGAACTATCATGGCCGACCTGGCCTTGTCTCAGCAAGGCACGTTCAGCCGCAGGACTTGCGCTCTTTCCAGCAGCATTGTGGTTCTGATCTCGCACGTCGTTCTTCCTTTGCTTCAGGTTTTGACTCGGAAACTCAGCATCATCCTGGATTCGATTCGGGCATGTACACACAGTCATATCTTCGGCCACCTCATATGAGCAGTCAACAAGGTTTCAGAGAGAAAGTATTGTTACAGGCGCACAGGGTCTACGTTGATCTGCTGGCGTACGCACAAACTATCCGGAAACCGCAGACTTCCAAAGGAGCAGCAGGCCACAACACGTCCCCCAGGCTTCTTGTTTACCCTAAACCTCCGAAACCGTCCTTGAGAATATCTGAAGCCGCACTTGGACAAGATACTACATTATTCAAGAGCTCCTCTGAGAATGATTCGTACCAAGACTTCCAGTCAAGGGGACATGTCGTACCCTACTTTCAGGGGCCGTATAACAGTTATTCCTCCACGGGTAATTCAACACTTTTCGCGGCAGCAAAGTCTATTTTAGATATGCTCAGCAGTCTTTGCGAACAGAGTACCTGGAGCTGGATCGATGGGATAATGCTAGGGGGATGTTTGCACTATGGTCTAGATCAATATCAAGAGGCATTGGAATGGTTCTCGAGAATTACCGCCCTTGACTCGAGGTAAAACTCTTCTCCCACGTGAACTGTCAAGTGGCTGTTCATTGTTCTGACTCTTTCGCAGTCATGTCGAGGCAATTACGAATAAAGCCGCCACTCTTTACTGTCTCGGCCGCCAAGACGAGGCCGAGAAACACTGGATCAGAGCTGTGGAAGTGCAGCCTAGTTACTTAGAAGCTGTTGAACATCTTGTTGGACTTCTTTACAAAAAGCGCAGCAAAGAGGCCGTCGAGATCATCGACCACGTTCAACGCGCTCTAAGGGTATCGCCGGTATGTAACCCATTAGAAATGATTGGCAGTAGCCAGCATGCTATTTACTATAGGCCTTGGCAGGGTGCATAGCGCCTGTATTGTGGGAATACTGACATGAAACAGGCACAGAATCAGCAAGCCGGACCTCACGACCAACTAGTGAAACCTCCTGGTTTCGCATCCAGTGGCTATGCTATTCATGGGAAAGAGAATGGGCGTGTTCTAGCTCTCATACATGCAAAGGGAACCATGCTATACAGTCTTAAAGATGTAAACAGAGCATCAGAGGCTTTTGAAGAGGCCGTGTTGATCAGCGTAGGTCGCCAAATGACTAGTATACAGGATCTCGTTCGTCGAATCCAGGCTGCCTTATCGCCAACAGAAACTCCAGTCTCGCATAGGAACGCTAGGCACGGTACTCGGCCCTTATTACTCCCTCCTGAACGGGCTCGTCATACTGCACAGCTCGTCTTCGGTGGCACCGGTTCTCTACCGGGACTGCAGCATGTGGCTGAAGGCTCAACCAAGCGAGCTGCTGTGCAGACTACGAGCAATTCGCTGTTATCGTTGGCTAAGATATTCCAAGATTCCTTGTCAAGCGGGCAAGGACTCCCGAACATTCTGCGACGCCCTTCTGGGGTCGAAGATATCCTGGCCCTTTACTATCTATCGCTTTCCCTTCAGGAAAGCCCTTCCACGGCTAACAATGTCGGCATTCTCCTCGCCGGTGTTCAACAGATAGCATCAAATCCCCCAACCCCGAATGTTGATGTGCCTGCCCATTCGAGCATTCCCGGCATTGTGCCAGGCAGCGGTCTGGCTTTGGCTTTGGCGTACTATCACTATGGCCTACGCCTGGATCCCAAGCATGTCCATTTACACACCAACTTGGGAAGTCTGCTCAAGGACATTGGACAGTTGGATCTTGCGATACAAATGTATGAACAGGCCGTGGCGTGCGATGGGACTTTTGATATCGCCTTGACAAACCTCGCCAATGCTGTCAAGGACAGGGGACGCATCAACGATGCAATAACGTATTACAAACGCGCTGTGAGCTCCAACCCCGAATTTGCCGAAGCCGTATGTGGTCTTTCTACAGCTCTCAACTCTGTTTGTGACTGGAGAGGTCGCGGTGGGGTCATCCTGAAGGCCGGGAAATATGATCGATGGCACGTTGATGACAAAGGTCTGCTCATTGATGCCCGTTCTTTCGGGCATGACAGCGGCCTCGTCAAGCGTGTCGTACGAATTATCAATCGCCAGTTGAGTGACGCATCACATTGGGGTCAGGGGGTTCTCGATGAGAAGAAAATCGCCTCATTTGCGCGGCAGATTAAGGACCTGGGCCTGGTCACATCGTTCGACCCTGAGCAAGCTCTTAGGGGATGGAGCAACAAACCATGGGAGGGCTCCCGCGTGATACGTTTGATAGAGCGTGTAGCTCGTGCAACGCAATGGAAATGGTATCAGGATCAGCACGTCTCTGGCAGTCAAGCACATATCCAGTACACTCGGCTTCGATTACCCAGCGGACTCAGCGTTCCTTCAGCACCAACCGTCCTACCCTTCCACACTTTCACATGCCCCCTATCAGCAAAGGACATTCGAGTAATTTCACAGCGCAATGGCATTCGAATATCTTGTTCAACACTACGGTTGCCATGGCTCCCTTCCACAGTCTATCCCCCACCGCCTCCCCCTAACCCGAACCTTAACATAGGATACGTATCGTCGGACTTTAACAATCACCCCCTGGCTCACCTGTAAGATCCCCCGTCTCTTGAGTGTGTTTCCGAGTCTCTAATAGCGCGTGAATCGAAATTTAGGATGCAATCAGTATTTGGATTCCACAATCCCAGTCGGGCACGCGCCATTTGCTATGCTATAACTGCAAGCGACCGATCTGTCCACCGACAGCAGATCGAAAGAGAGGCTCCTGTTTTTCGTGACGTCAGCAGCTGGCCCGCAGACAAACTGTTAGAACAAATCATCAAGGACGAGATTCATATACTTGTCAACCTCAACGGCTATACAAGAGGGGCACGCAACGAAATTTTTGCTGCACGACCTGCACCGGTCCAGATGTCTTTCATGGGCTTTGCCGGGACTCTGGGTGCTGAGTGGTGCGATTACATTCTGGCCGATAGCACAGCCATTCCACCAGAGACCCTACGGCCCTGGCGTGGAAACTTCAAGATCACCGATGTTTTCAAGGACGATACGGAGGGCGAGGAGGAGGACTGGATGTACTCGGAAAATATCATATATTGCCGAGATACTTTCTTCTGTTGCGATCATGCTCAGTCATGCGATGCGAGTGAACGATCGGTTACTTGGGAACAAGAGCAGAGGCGTCGCTGGAAGATGCGAAAGGAGCTTTTTCCTGCTTTGAGTGATGACACTATCATCATGGGCAATTTCAATCAGTTATACAAGGTACGTCCGTCGCTCATTCAGCTCTTTACCGGAGTTTCACTGACTGACCTCGACCAGATCGAGCCTACAACCTTTAGAACATGGCTAAGAATCCTGGCACAGGTGCCAAAGGCAGTGATATGGCTACTTCGGTTTCCGGAGCTCGGGGAAGCCAATCTGCGGCGAACTGCTAAGGCCTGGGCTGGTGAAGAAGTGGCCAGTCGTCTGATCTTCACAGATGTTGCGCCAAAGAGTCAGCATATCTCGAGGGCTCGTGTGTGTGACCTGTTTCTCGACACCCCTGAGTGCAACGCCCATACAACAGCGGCAGATGTTCTCTGGTCAAGCACACCCCTACTCACGCTTCCTCGATACCCATACAAGATGTGCTCTCGCATGGCCGCATCAATCTTGAAGGGCGCTCTACCTAAATCAAACGAAGGCCAAGAGGCTGCAGCAGAACTGATTGCCGCGAGTGAAGAAGAATACGAGCAACGCGCGGTTGAACTCGCCACCGGCCTCAGCTACACCATGTCAGCGGACGGCTATGGTCAGGGTGATGGCCGCTTGGCAGATATACGCAAGTTGTTGTGGGAAAGCAAATGGCACTGCGGGCTCTTCGACACGAAGCGTTGGGTGAATGACGTTGAAACAGCCTATGAGCAAGCGTGGCAACGATGGGTTGCTGGCGAAGGCGGCGACATTTATTTATGAATGGACGAGGAGCGAGGCAACTCACAGTGTTGGCGGATATTGGACGGAAAGGTATATATACATACTCGAGGATCTGACAAAGGTCAAGGGTATTGAATGTGTAAATGAGGCGTATGGGTAAGCCGGAACATGCTATTGAGGTATATCTCAGGATGGCGTTGGGGGGATGTTTTCCTTGCTATTTTGACGTCGCAGATGGGTAGTTCTCTCTCATTCGCAGCAAACGGGGTTTGAGTTCCGGACATATCCTCTGGGAGTACCAGTTCATCGAGTCGATGCATTACCATCTCCTGACAGACAGACAGGTCGACAATTACACTAATCCACTATATATTTGTAGAATCGCAAGAAACATGGGGGAGAATGGCACTTTATATTGTGTCTTCGTTATTCACCGCGCTCCAATAAAAAGAACCCTTACGATGACATTACTGTGTTCTGTCAAGAAGAAGCAGCTAAATGGAAGCATCCATCCAGGGTAGACAAATACTTTGCGTGGTGTAGGGTGGGTGGGTTGACATGCATGATAATAAGGGATGGATGGATGGCGCTTGAAAAGTTGAAAAGACTCCGGATGCGGCTGGTTCTGGAGCAGATCATCCGCAAGAGGAAAATGATGTGACCATATCCCCAGCTGAGGTCAGGGTAAGCAGCAGGGAGCTGGACAACAAGACAGGGGAAAGGAATGGTTTCATTGGGTGATGCAGACGTCAACTGAGAAGCCAGCTGAGCCGAGCTGAAAAGCCGTTGTCTGTTTCGCTTGGCGCGATCCAAGAAGGGTTTGGACGCTGAAGGGAGGCCTGACGCCACAACGTTTTTCGTTTTTAGTGGCCGGTGTCGAATGGAGCTTGGATTAGGGGCTCCATCAACGTCCGGGCGGGGATAGACTGACTATTGCCAATATCGTCATCTGCCCATCGGAGCCTCCCTCATTCGGTCAAGAGGTAGGTCATTCATGGAATATTTAAAGTAGCATTCACCAAAGGGCAGCTCCTGTTGCTTTGCTAGCTAGGCCATGGTGAAGGCTTGTTCTACATACAGCACAGCACATAATACGGAACAGGTACTGTAGATAGATGCCAAAGGAGGCTGCAGAGTGCACCAGCGCATTGTGGATTCAATAGTGACAGCCGTGATGTAACCATACCTTGATTGACATGAAGATCCTTTCACGCAGAGCCCAAGCTGGCGGGCCCCAATGGGCCTATCTGCCTCTGCTCGCAAGAATAGTATGTACTAAACGCAGTCCAGGAGCTCTCAGCCAGTCAAGACGTATTATGCCTCCAGGATCTCTCCCATGCGTATAGTATGACCATGGCCATGGCATGTGTTGTCTGTGAGTGATCCAACGCGTGGTCTGATCTGATCTCGGCAGACGCCTTGGCCCTGGACAATCTTTTCATTTAGATTTTAGACGAGCCCGCTTGCCCGCCCGTTTTTGTTTCGTTTCGTTTCGTTTCCAATGGGAGAATGGTTGGTGCAAACTGCAGCGTCGCTATGACCCCATCGTCCTTTACCCAACCCCTGCTCGTTCAGACCTGGGCGCGTTAGCATTCTCCGCACCTGATCAAACGTGGACGAACGGGCTGTAACGCACATTAGTTAGGGAGAAGTTAATTAGAACAAAGAACTAACTAGAGGACTAGTAGAGGAACAAGATGATGACCGTGACGGGCCAGGGTCTAGATATTATTCGGTTGTCCAGGAAAGTGCCCATCCATCCATCGATCACTCTGCATTTGGATGCAGCAATCTTATTTTCCCATCCATTGCAACGGTAGTCGGACAGTCGAGTCAGGGCTTGGAAGGTCACCGCCGCTTTCTTATGTGGTCTGGTCTGGTCTGGTCTCGTCTTGACTGGGTTGGGTTGGGATTAACGAAATCAGGGATGGAAATCTCGCACTCGTCCGTCCTTGATTGAGTCTGAGTAATGCTTGTGTAATGTCCTGTTCAAGAGTAAGTGAGAAAGTTGATGGACTGCCGTGTATTACGGGCAAGCCTGCGCATTTTCGAAAGTATATACACTCATCAGTCGAGAGGGTTTATCTAGTAGGGTTTGTTACTGAGTGAAGCAAGACACTCAGAATGGTTTATCTTTTTGGGCCGAACAGGTTCGGAGGTGCACTGCCAAAAATCAAAAGGTCCGCCCGAGGGACAATCAAACAGATTACCTACCTTACAAAGAAGCCCGAGCAGAAGATCGGCCGGTAGGTACAGTAGTCTTGGTAGCGCACCTTTGACCCTGCTGACTACACATGGCATTGGATCCGTCTGTTAGTCCGAAGATCCCAACCAAAGGGTTGTAGCGTGGCAGTACGTAGCTAGACCTGCACTGTAGCATTGGGTTTGGCATTGACAGTAGCCACCCGTTGGCGATGATCGCCCTGCTTCATATCCTGGTCCTGGCCGCCCAAGACTCCGCTGGCCGTCAATGCACAGGACGAACAGGCCCACAGCGCACACGCTGGTAGCGATGGTGACGGTGAAGTATGTGACCCTGGCTCTGAAACGACTCAGTGGTGGAATCTCAATCAGTAAGGTAGTCAATCGATCAATCCATGTTCCTAGTATCCGTATCCGTAGTAGACAGAGACTATCTATTCCCAGTGACCGTCATATTCAACAACCTGATAATGTCATACAGCAAGCATTATTCAGTCTATCAGTAAACTATCGTAACTTGCCTGTCTGCATACAAACACGAAGCGGTTGAACCGAGAGAAGCAGGTAGGCCGATAAATATACAGTAATGGACCAGAAGGGCAGGTTTCCCCCCCTTCTGGTATCATTCGTATAGACACAGCACTCGAATCAATAAGGAATTATTCCGATCTACCTCTATCCACTTCAAAGTCCCCCTAGATGACAACTGAGCTGTCACTCATGCAGACCCAACAACAGAAGCTTGAATGACTGACTGCCTGTGGGATGTGAACCCGGACTAATGGATGACAATATCATACAAGCCAGCGGCGTTGAACTTGAAGGTGTATCAAACTCTAACAGACGAGTGACTTACCAGATGCGACAGTCACAGGCTGAAATCGAGGGCACACTACAGTGGCTTAGTAGACGGTAAGGTCCGAGTGAGTTGGGCCGAGGGCAGACCTCTGGGCGGCTGCCGATATCTGTCGATACTCTGTAGAGCAGAGCAGAGTAGCCAACAATAACCTCCACTGTCTTGACAACTGCCCAGTGGACGAAGACGGTGCCGAGCTGATACGCTGAGCCCGTCGGGCTTGTACGATGTAAGTCGTCGCCCACTTACGCAACCAACAGCCAGCGTTATGTTAATCGGCTGAACAGTACCGCCGTCCTGTAGGAATATTTGACACCTCTTTGGATCCAGTGGGATCAGGTGAGGGGGAACTCATCCAATGAACGAAGCGAAGGGCATGATAACAAGGACAGTTGAGTTCGTTTACCAGTGAACGGTGGAGCAAGCCGTCGAGTTGTAGGGTTTTTGGAAACGACTGCGGCAACAAAGCCCAAACTGCTTACTGGTAAATAAAACAGCTGCCTGGAGAGAGTCAAACTCAAGCACCTTATCGCGCCGACTAACAGTGGCAGGTGTTTTGGCACAAGGTAGCCATGGCTGTAGTTCTCACCAACAAAAAAGAATGGCTTGTCTTCTGCGTGATCAACAATACTGCAAACAACGTAGTGGCTCTGGACCTTATTTTCCATTCCACGATGGTGATATGGGTCCGCACAAGCAAGTAAGTCCTTAGCAGATCTTGATCTGATTTGCAATCAGGAACTCGTCAGAAACAACCGCTTCCAGCCCAGACCAAAAGCCTTTTCAAGTCAGGAACTACACAGTAGCTTCAACAAGGCAGCCCCGAGAGGATAGTTCCAGGGCGCCCAAGGTGAGTGTGAGTGACATGAGAACAGCCTAGGGCTTGAGGCACTGCTCTACAAGAGATGAGTCAAGCGGGAGCGTGAATTCTGTCAAAGGCTTGCTTCCAAATGTTTATTTCCTTGATTCTGCTTCGCTCAACGAACACATGTTTCAAATGATGAACTTTATTAGACATACAGTCTTTCACTTTGGGACCTCGATTAGATCACCAGCTCGTGTGCGTGTTGTTGATAGCTGCAAGCATTCTTTCTGAGTACTGACTGTACTTGGGGTTGGTTAATGATCTAGCTACGGACGGAGTTAATCGCATCCGGTCAACGTTCAGCCAACCAACGAACCGCCTCCGCAAAGTTAGTAGAGTAGAGTAGAGTAGAGTAGAGCAAGTGGAGAGTTGCCCTTCCGTTGCCGCTATGAGAAGTCCTGTCAGTCAGTCGCTGAGTGAGAGTGTGTCGCTTTGACAGCAGCCCAGCGGGTCAAGACGCTTAACCAATCCCGTCACGATGCTTACCTTCACCCCACCCCATGCTCTCCTTCGGATGCTTTACACCCTGCAAACAACCTTTTCCGCTCCATTCACGCCCCAAAAGTGATTTGAGATAAACCAGATTTACGCCCCCCCTGGCTAAGAGCGCCATAGCCCCCAAGTCGAACTCGACAGCGGACATCCTGGTGGCAGATCAACAAAGTTACTTTACTGTAGTTTGTTGACCCATAACTCGGCCACTCCAGCACGTACCTGTTCTGTTTTCCTGGGCTTGTTCGGTTCTTTTATCCTTCACCCCCCTCCCCCCCGGGCCTTGTCCTTGTTGGTGTCACGACTTTACTTTGCCTTGCCTTACACCTCTTCCCCATACATTAACTTACATAGGCTTCATGCCTTCCTTCCGCCCCATCCTTTTCTCACGGATATTTTATCACCTTCCTCCCTCCTTCTAAATCAACTTCTATCTCTTCCCCTGAGCATCATCTCTCTCCATCTCATCACCATCATCATCCAAACTAATCCCAACACCCGACAACAACTAATACATCGCACCAAGTTTCAATAATATCACTTGAAACATCGTCCCCAAGAGGCACCTTCATACACACACACACACACACACATATATATATACATACTCGCCACCAACCAGTAACCGTCACCCAACATGAACAACACCGCTCCTACCCAGCAGCGGAGAGGTCCGTGGTCACAGTTTGAGGATGTGTATCTTATGGATCTTGTTCGCACACATGGAGCTCTCAACTGGGTTCGTATTGCATCAACCCTGGGAACCCGAACACCAAAGCAGTGCCGCGAGCGTTATCATCAAAACCTAAAACCAACACTCAACCACGAACCCATCACACCCGAGGAAGGTCTTATGATCGAACGACTTGTCGCGGACCTCGGGAAACGCTGGGCCGAAATTGCACGCCGTCTCAATGGCAGGAGCGACAATGCCGTCAAGAACTGGTGGAATGGTAGCCAAAATAGACGCAAGCGCACGGATCGACGACGTGCTGCACAGGATCACCACGATAGCTACTATCCCACGAACCGCCCTGGACTATCCATCTCTACACCAGCCATGCCCATGCCTGGAGCACAACTCTCCCCCCTAACTGGCACTGCCATGCGCCACCCCATGCATTCATGGATTGAGGCTCCACTGCCCTCGCCATGCTCTTCCGATTCTGCTGAATCCGAAATGGGATCCAACTACACCACATCACCCTCCCACCAGTCCATGCAACTCGCTGTACCTGTCGAATTGCCCCCGCTGCGTCACTCAGGCTTGCCAACAGCTGGTGACAGGCTTCCCAGCTTTGACAGATTGGCTCCTCCTCCCCATGCCTATACGGACAGGCCTGAGTATCAACCCAGATTGCCTCCTTTTGCTCCTCAAGCGCAACTACCCACCGCGCCCAACTCGCCCGTGCAGCAGCAGCAGCAACCACAAAACCGAAAGGCACAAGACTCTAGGATGCATCTCTCCGCCCTCATGGATTAAGATAATGTCGCAGTTATGCGGTCGAAGATGAGCCTTGGCCACGCATGTAATGCGATGGTATGTGTGGTAACATGTAGATATTGATCGGGCGTGCCGTTACCGCCAACTTGACCGGCCGTGAGGGGATCTTACAGGGTCCAGGGGACATTTGTTTTGGCAAAGATACCAGGCGTTCAGGGAAAGGTTTCTCGGAATTGAAAGCGAATGATGTTTTTACGAAATACTAATAAACCCGAGACTGGACATACAGCGCCATGATCCAGATCTCGAATGACGGTTTAATCAAATAAAATATACTTTGGATTATCCAACTCCTCTGAGTGTCTGTCCTGATATGTACACATGTGATAATTGTCTTTTGTAGATGCATTCAAGGTCAGAATGTCTTGCCATGACCTGAATGCTGTAGCTTCTTAGGACCTTGGCTTTGAATTGGCCGGCTTGAAACGCTTGTCAACGTATCGGGCATACCAATATTGACAGAGTAACCTGGTGGGGGGAGGATGACATTGGAATGTGGCAGCGTGATAGTCAGGACACAGAACCACGAGAGGTAACTTGAGTTGTGTTGAAGAGTTGCTTCTTCATAGAGCAAGCAAGTAAGGTAAGTAACCAACAGACATGATCCATGCACGCCTATTCTGGCGGATGGGAGGGATTTCCCGGTCACCTCTTTTTTTTTTTTTCTTTTTCAGAAACAAAGGAAGTACGGCTAGCCGCAAGACCCAGGTCGACAGGCAGAGACAAAGACAGGGACACGGAGAAGCCAAGACATGCATGCGCCGGCGGGACACGGGATCGACGTTGATCTATACTATACTGATAGAGGCTCAGAGACTTGCATTGTTGTGAGGTATCCGTACAGATACTGCACATACATACATCAACTTACATACCAAGATTCAGATGCAAAATCTCGATTCCGCACCCCTGGTCCACGGCTGAAAGACGATAGTACCATGGTGTAGACGCCCAATGGACAATGCAAACGGGGCCAGGGGGGTCGTTGTTTGAGGGGAAACAACTTGCGCAGTGATTCAAGGTACGAGACTCCATCCGTAGGAAAGTCGGATTTCAATTTCTAGTGGGTATCTTCTTTACTGTTCAAAGTCGTTAATTGATTGATCGATTGATCAATTGATCGAGGTTGATGGCTCTCCTGTCCTGCCGGGCTAGCACCAATGGATCCAATGCCACTAACAAGGACCAGTTGGCTAGCGCCCTAGTGGTGCAGGCCCAATAGGGACCCCTTCCCTCGGGGATGGCACATTGATTTGTTTCTTATTCTTGATTACTGAGCTCTCTTGGTTTTGGGGAATATGGGTGCCCTGTTGGTTTCGATCCGTGCATCCACAGGCGGGCAGGATCTGCTAACCTGAGATGAGCGGATCTCTGTTGAGGTTTGTTCCCTGCTAGAAGACCTGAGTGTCACTCAATGAATGAGTGAGCGATGGTTGGTTGGTTGGTTGGTTGGTTGGTTGGTTGATTGAACTGCACTGCACTTGATTCAAGGCGTTAGCTCCATGACGAATGATCGATGATTGAAGGATGCATCTGACTAGCTACCGGCTGGACGGTGTCCCGAACGAAAGGGAACCCATCGATACTGCTCTAGGCGCTGGACTAGTCCTGAGTCGGAATATGGCATGGCCCAACCTGGAAATTTGAGCAAGACAGGGTAGTATCGTGTGCCGTTGCTGTGATTGCTTCCGTCGACGCAACGCTTTTTTCGGGTGCGTGTGGCCCAAGAGCCAAGGGCGCGGGTTTTGGATTGAAGATGATAGGTGTGGATTTCATTAGTGACTACCTACTGCTAGGTACTGTAGGTGCAGTCACTGACGGGGGGTCTATTTACTGAGCTGCGCTGTGCTGAGCTGTGATCCATGCCTGCATTGCATTCATCGACAATGATTATTGATTTGATTTGATTTGCTTGATTGGATGGGTATTGGTGGAGAGATCGGGGAGCCGCCAACCGCCCCGGTCTCTGGGTGTTGGATGTCTAGCAGCTACCGGTATCTGACACGATCCGTGTGTTCAGTCCTCTCTAGGCTCAGGCTCCCTTGAATTATTGTCCGTACTTGGTGAGTTGAGCTGCTATTATTGACCTGGCCTGACTTGGCTGATGAGTACGTTCGCAATCGATGCTACTTTCATCTCTTGATTGCTTTTGCGTATTCGATACCCTGTCTATATGCTACTGTTGCTGTGTCATTCAACTACTGTACACCCTGGCCAAGGTATGGATTCCTTATTTTCTTTTTCCTTCAAGTCAGCCCCATCGGTCATTTGCGATATTCGATCTGGCACCTTATTCAACGTTAATCTGGTAGTGAGGAAGGATCTGCCTCGAGTCAAACAGGCTACCCTTCCTAGGGTGAGGGCTGCTCTTCTTGCTCATGCTGCGTGCACAAGCCTCTTCTGCCTGACTCAAACCCAGTAAAGCAAGGACCTGTATCTTCAAGCAAGTCTCATCGGGAATATTTATCCTCCATTTACATACAGTGATCGACATAATCGTCTACGGTACTTTACAGTACCCTACCCCTTATCCCTCCTTCTTGAACGTATAGCCATGTACCTCAACCAGTGCCGAGGTTGGTTGACCGGCATCATCTTGGATCTCATTTAAATCTGTGATACAAGGCAAGGCGAGACGGAACCATCCACCAACCCAGCATCGGCAGCCACTGATGTTAGATGCAGGTGCACTATCCAATACCACCCATGTCCGTCTGTCTGGGCTGTCTTGGGGAGCTTGGGGAGCCGGAGTGTATTAACGTGAAGGTGAGGTCGACTGGTAAATGAGGTCTCTGGGGATAATTTCCTATCCTCTCTTCTCTTCTCTTCTCTTCTCTTCTCTTCTCTTCTCTTCTCTTCTTCTGCGCAGCTGACATCTGGTAGTGCTTAATCTCATCAGCGTCAGCACTCACTCACTCAACCATCTTTCTAACCGTCTGTAGTGTGTGTGTGTTCACAGTGCAACACGGGAGCCAATCTTGAACCTGTAGGGACTGTACCCGTCGCCGTCACCTTGGCGCCGATCCCGCTGGTCGAGCAAGGGTTGCATGGGAAAATTACCGTACCCCAAGTGATCGAATCTACAGGGATCCTTGAGCCAATCACCCGGAAAGGACAATTCCCGACGATACGATAATCCATGTCTTTATCATAATGGCGGATTTAGGGGTCGATGGGAGATCGCTCACAATTTCTTTTCTTCTCGTCTCCAACCATAATGACGTGCCGGGCCGGGGATGGTCAGTCCGAATAGCTTCGGGGGGTGTTTCTGAGCTCAACCTTCAAGGGTTCAAGATTCACTCATTCATTCGGGGGTTTTTTTTTTCCAGTGCAGAACGACGAGCCAATCATTCATCTGTCTCAAACACGTACCTCGGCGTTGCACTTATGCAACCTCGCATTTCTTGTGCAGCATCTCGGGCAGTGGAACCAATGCTTCTATTTTCTGCTGGTTCCATGTGGATGGCACGAAATCTCACGGTCGTTCCGCCCTCCTGCATGTAACGCAACGCTGGCAACGCAACTCTCGCAGGCGCTGTTGAACGTCAACCAGCGTTGTCGTAGTCCCAACGGTCACAAACAAGGGCGAGCGGCTAAGTAGGTTTTAGTCAAGATGGAGACGTGCACAACGGGGATGTTGTTGTAGTGCACCATTGTTCCAGGATACGAAGAGCCACTGATTGGATCAGAAGCCAGCTGACGATTCCCAGGTCTTGGAAATAGCATACATGGATGAACAATAAGGTAGTAGGGGCTTCAGGCGATTGATCGAATCATTGACCTTTAGGTTCCATCAGCCAACCATGGCGAAGAGTTCCAATTCCACAGCAATCAAACCGAAAGATTGTTCGCAAGCTGCTCAGCCAAAGCAAATAAACTTCTGTTCCAGGGGACCATGATGATTGAGTGGGTGGGTAGGTACTAGGTAGGTGGGTGTACAGGGTAGTAGTGTCACCGATGAGGCGGGCTGCCCGTTTAGCTGAGAGCTGGAGCAGGGTTCTTGGTGGGCAGCCGATGACATTCGGGGTGGCTCACATGAAACCTAGACGTTGCAACCCATCGATGACGATTACGAACTGCACGAGGAGTGCACAGCGAAAGTCAAACTCCAAACCTCGAATTCTAAATGAATCGGCTGCGATCGAAAAGTCTAACTCACTCGACCGTTAAGAACAAGATCTACACTACACAGAAAGATTCAAGACATGCATACAGACAGACACGGATCGTACAGGAACGAGAATGACAAAACCAGTCTTATTGCACACCTGTCGTGAAGCAATTGATGATCTGCGAGCGGACATTTTGTCTGAGTCTCAATCCTGTTACCGTCTGTACGGTTGCTTGTTACATCACCGACTTCAGCCTTGACGGTCAGTCGGTCAAGTCAAGTCAAGTCAATGTCAATCCTGGACAGTTTTGAAATTGCATGCCTTAGCAACATGGACTTTTCAAAATTTCCTTTGCCGTTATTAGAAGTACAGTTCAATTCAGATCGATTGCGATCATCAGCTAAAAGGTGTCCATCCTGGCCCCAATTTTAAATATACAGCATCACACTGAATCGACCATCCACACCCCCTCCCTCCCTCCCGCCCTCCACTCTGCTCGTAAACTTCCCAGAGATCGAGTTCAAGATATCGAGCTACCGTATGCTGTGTGTTCATAACGTCTGAGACAGAGACAGGCAATTGGATGGATCTTGTACGGACTGCAGCTGGGGTTTATACCTTAGCTTACAGGGGGGGAGATGGCAGTCTCAACGGTTTCTTTCTAATTCGCGATTACTGATCGCCAGGGGCCTTCCTGATACTGAGTGTCACGTCACGATGGCTCTGTGTTTCTGCCTTTGTGTTTCTGTGTTCAGTCGGGAGCTTGGGCCATGTCCCGAAAATCTTCGGGCGCCCGTTGCGTTTCGGCCTTTGGGCTTGTCGCTGCCAGGCTTGATTGGGTCGTTTGATGTGCCAATGGAGCATCACATCATGCTTTGTTCCTTGTTAAGAATGATCTTCCTTGGTTTCTTCTGGGTCTCTGTAACCCTTGTCCCCAGAGTCAGACCCTTCTGACCCTGTCAAGCTGATGCTTCCCTGGTGCTTCCACCGTTCTGGCGGCGCCTGTCATGGAGACATGCACGCACGCACACACACACACACGGATGGAGACCGTTGTTGATCAGATCCATTGTTTGTCCAGCTGCTGTGACTTGGCTATGCTATGCTATGACATGCCATGCCAGTCGAGCGAACAAATGAACAACTGTCTTGTTTACTGACGGGGCTGGCTAGCTCAATAGCACTATTGATTAATTCGGTCCACCATTCACGCGATTCAGAGACTCATATCCGGTCATTGACTATTCACTCATAATCAAACTGGCCTTTCTGTCTCTGCTTTGAGCCCTGACCATGACGGTTGAAACTATTTGCGGTCTGTCGACACTTGGATGACTGCTTGCGGCTTAGATCGTGCCGCTAGTTGTTAACATCGAGTCAGCCACAGACGGACGGGTTTTTTCCATTCTGGTGCAGATCCATGCCAATGTCTCGGATTTGAGCATGGATCGTTAACCCAGCTAAAAGGTCCACTACCGACCGATCCCGCTCACCGTTGGCTAATTCTACACCCCCTCCATCCTCTCTGCTCCGTCTCTCTTTCTTAGCGCACAAAGGCCGCTCCCCCTGGCCCCTGGCAGCTTGGCATTGCTCAGGCCTGAACGCTTCTTGAGTCGTCCATCTGTCTGACTAACACCCCCTAGTCTAATGGGTTCAGTCGTTGGTGCTGGAGCTGGTGCTTCTGTGTCTCAAGGGCTGTTGCGATGGATAGTTTCAACCCGTATCGTGAGAAGGTTTCATTGCACCTCATCTTATCTCCATTGTCCTACGAAAAAGAAACCACTGCGCATGTATTGTGTATGTATGCATATACATACAGGACATTAGTTGGGGAGCTTGTCCGCCTTCTGTTCCGAGGTCGCGTTCACTGCATTTGTACTGGCCGTAGCGGAAGTCCTGGTCTTTTAGTGCGTCACGACAACGTTGAGATTGTCCTCGATGTCCTTGCCGGTTTCAAATGATGAGATCGAATGTTTACGTGTCAGGTAAGGCCCCTCAGCTTGTTGAGCATTACGCTGATTCTCTAACGAAAGTATGCATGAGAAAATCATTACGGAATTGTGGTCCTGGAGACACCTTGACCGAATTTGAGTTTCATTCCTGTGTTCTTTGTTTCTTCTGAAAACAACGCAGAAAACTCTCCTGGAGGATGTGATGTAATCCATCCACTCTACCAACAGCCTATCTTCATACTTTGGTCGGAGATTTCGCCATTGGCAGAGGATGGAATCCTAGCAACAGCTACCTCGGTATGGATATGCAACCTGTCGCTACGTAAAACTTTGTCCCTCCAGCGTACTATATTGGACTGGACGCCTCGTGCAACCAACGACGCAAATACCGGCTGGCACGAATGACAAATCTTTGCAAGGCCTACGACCGGACCAAATGCGTCCATGAGGTCTCGCGACAGAGACATTACATTGGGACACAATTCCTCCTGCTTAGGTATATTTTTTGTGGCTTTGTTAGTAGCCATATTACTGCAAAACCGGCCCTCTGTACCGGGTATCCCGTCGAGACGGGAGCTCTAGCTTTGTAGTAGGTAGCAGCCTAAGGAGGTAGGTAAGCAAACAGACATCGCGGACCAAGAGACCCAGTCCTGCGGAGCCATGCGCCTCGGAAGCAGGAAAGGAAAAGAGACAACTAAAACATTAACTACTAGGTAGACTAATAACTAGGCAAGCAACAAACAAACATACAAACCTACACATTCTGCTCGACGGTTGAAGAAATGACTTCTTGTGTCCGATCCTCCTAACCAAGAACAGACAGGGGTGCGTGAATTGGATAGCATGGGAATGGAGACAAAATGGAGACAGAAAAAAAAGGGACTGAGGGGGAAGGGAAGGGACGGACGGGAGGGAAGGAAACTCAACGAACCCGGATGTTTATGGCCTCCGTCTAAACCAACAACAGGTCTACAAGACCCAGGGATCTGGATTCAGCAGTCTCGCTTATCGCCGCCGTTCGGGGGAGATCGAGCAGGACTCACTAAGCTAAACGTAGGTAGTGGTAGGGTGCTCGATCCGCCACCAACAGCGCCAACGCACTCTAACTGGCGCTAGTTAGTCAGTCATCCGCTATTTTCACCTCAGGCACCCCTACAGCTTTGCTCTACTCGAGTTGGCCGCATATGGATCACCTCACTCACGACTAACAGCTTGGAAAACTTTATTTTTCCTTCATCGCCCAATGTTTAATGACTTGGCCGACGATCGAGCTATGGTGAAGCCATCACCATCGTCTCTGACGTATCTATTCCGTATCATCACTGCAATAAAACACCTTCGTCGATTTACAGACAGACATGCATTTGCCCCAATATCTACTCCACAGCTGTCGAATCTTGGTACTCAACATTTCAGTGCATTGTCCTGGTATCAGCAACAGAACACTCCCTCGAACACACCAGATAGCTTGTGCTTCAATCGACCGAGGCTCGTTCAATTAAGCGAAGCCGATGAACAACACCAACAAAGACGTTGCACGATTCAGGCACGACTCATCTCTCCGCTCTTGACCTCAGGCACAGCTCTAGACTTTGCTAGACCATCGTTTGAATAACGGCATGCCCTGGTCTAGTCGCATACCATGTTGTCGCTGAGGAGACAGACTGATAGACGCTTCGTCTGCCTTACCCGTCCCGTTGATGGTTCCTTGATTTAGCGACAGTCACATTCCTTGCGCTGTCGATGAAGCGTGGCTCGATTCAGCAGGCGCTGTATTGGCATTCCTGTCGCGAGCGCCACTCCGAGCAGTTCCAAGGTCTTTTAACCCTAATTTGTCAATTCACTGAGTCTTGAACTCGATATAAGGTTCGGCACCGGCGTCTTTGCCTTGGCTTGACAGGCTGTTCCGGGCTTGTCTAGTCTTCTCCAGGTTTTACCACAACTGCTCGTTTGTTTGCTCGCTGCCTTTGTCTTCTAGGGCTAGATCCCGTGTCGCCCGTCGTGCCCGTCAAGCCCGCCTCACCCGTGTCACATCCGTCGTCACATACTATGCTTCTTCCGTCAAGTCTTGAGCCTCGTCGAGGCGACGCCTCTCGGTCATCCGAACATCCTTCCACTCCGGGCCTATCGCTTGCCTCATTTGTCACAGCCGAGTCGAGTCGAGTTGTTGACCTTCGCCCTGTGGGACCTCTCATCGTGTGATTTTCCCAACACCCCCATGCTGTTCGTCTTGCGACAAACTCTCCATCCGACTCACCCCTCGTATAAACTTTCGCCGTTGATATAATGGAAAACTCTAATTGCCTTCTGTCCAAGGCTCCACATGCTACTGACAGAAGAACCTTTTGGGGAGTTAGTCAATCACCTCCAGGCTCGATATTAGAAACGACACTGAGGCCTGACGGCTAGCTTATCCTCTGAAGTGGCTAGAGTCGCAGGTCTGACGCTCCGGGGTTGTCGTCAATGTCCGACCATCGCTGCTCTATCGTCCGTATCCACTCGGCCGATCTCGACCTACGTTTCTCTTCACAGAAACGACCAGTCTCTCTACTAGTCGTCGGTGCCTGGCTCGTCTGGATATGTTGACCCAGAGCAATTCTAGACCCTCTGGGCCCGCCCAACCGTACCGCTGTTATATCGTCTCCGGCCACAAACGAGAATTGACGATGATGGCGAGGGTTATTTTGATGGCTTCTTCGATCGCACCGGAGCTCAGTAACCGTATCCTGGCTTGACTGGCTTTGCGTGAGAGATGTGGATGTAGAGCTTGTCCGGTCAATAATGCCAACCTCCTCCATTACTGTTGACTCTTCGGTAGAATCGTGCTCCCTCCTGGCACTACCCTTGTGTGGCGGCATGTCTGCTGTGCCTCGTCCACCTGGACCAATTGAGAGCATAGAAGCACTTCGTGACTGCAGTTCTTCTCGGCCTTGCTCAGGGCGTGTCTTTCTATCGTCGTCTGCATGTGTCTCAAGTTGGCGAGCGCCGGTTGCTGCTTTCTTCTTCTTCTTGAGGTGGTCTTGAACCCGGAACCCTCTGCTCAACCTGATCTCATTGCTGGTATCCATGGTTCGTGTTCCAGATACTGTTTATAAGATGTTAGCATGGAGCGGATACTAAACAAATCTGGAAATGAGCATGAACACTTACACACTGTATCCTGTCGTGTTAGTAAGGTGGGATTACGTTCGTTCTTGACAGTTGCTTCAGTGGCTGTTTTACGTCAAATGTCAGAGTGTATCGAGTGCTTCACGGCTGGGCATACTTACCTCCATTCGAGGTGTCCTCGTCGGCCACGTCACTGTTGATGGCCCTTTGCCCTCCTGTAGCAGCTCCAGCTCTTCCCCTGAGGAGCCTACCGGCCCTGGCGAGTGCCACAGCCTCCATGCCTTGATCAGACATTCGATGAATAAACATCTCAAGACGTTTAACCTCAGCTTTGTACCGTGCATCCTGGACCATCCAGTGTTCTTCTATGGAGTTGTGTCGACTTGCCTCGTCCTTGAGTGCCATTTTTGCTTCTGCAAGCTCTTTTTCGAGCTTGGCAATTTTTCTGTGTCGAGTGCCATAAGCTTCGCAAAGGAGCAGGATATGTGAGCGATACTCTGCGGAAAGTGCTTCGTTTGCAGGATTGGTCATTACTGCAACCTGCAAGGTTTCTGCCACTTGGTCAATGGAGGGGTTGTGCCAGATCTGCTGGCCTGCGTTAATGAACAATTTGTCTACTTCGTCCAAACTGTATTCCGCCTCAGCCGCCGCGGTAGTCGCCTGGTTTGCCTGAGATACTCCTTGCCAGCTAGGGAGTCGCGTCATGCTCTTCTTCAAGCGGTGGGCATGCATCTCTTTGCTTTTGGGAGGATCTTTGTACAAGTCTTGTAGGGCTGCTTCGGAGCGACGATACTTCAGATCGTGCTGTCGAGCTCTGTTGCCCCCAAGAAATCGTAGCCAGCTTTGGTCCGCCATGATGCGTTGCATTTGTTTTGGTGTTTGTCTGCTAGGTATGAAATGTTGATGAGGATACTGGAATACTCTGGCTGCCTGAGTGACTGATACTGATCATAAGGTTGGCAAGCAGGACCTATCTGCTACTGACTGTCACTGCCACTGCCGGTGACAGTCATTTTACCTCAAGAACAACAAACTCGGTACACATGCAGGCACGTACGTCACCGCTCTTATTCACAGTCCTTCAACATCCCTATTTCATCTGCCGTTGGGTGGGCACATAATGTATACATTGTACTCAGTCGTATCGACATGACTGAAATGTTCGGGTCTACAGACACTTCCTTTGTAAGTCCATCATTATCACACATTCATTAAGCAATCCTCTGCGAGGCCAGAACCAAACAACTCTGTGTTACAAATTCTGCCACGTTGCCATTTGTGCACTCAAACCTCCCCCTTGATCCACTCGCTCTCACTCAGTCTCCAACCAGTCCTGAATGAATGTTCTGCTTCCGCAACAATCGATTTCATTTCCGATGTTTGCTCAGGCTCATCCGTTTCTAGGTAGCCCATATTCCCCGTCGATGTAGATAACGCACGGTTTTGTCCCGGGCCAGATTGTTCTGAGTAGTTCACAAGTGATTCGAGGATGGTCGAGCTGGTGTCTCTCTTTAGAGCTGGCTGAAGCGGCATTATACCGCAATCGTTCAATTCGAGAACTCTCGCCTTGACACTGCGAGGAGAATCGGATCGGCCTAGGAAACTGGTAGTGCTGGTTATGCTGGTATCGGTGTGCTCTATCTCCTCTTGGATATCGGATAGAGAAGTGTATTCATGCGCCTGGACCTGCTTTTCAATGTCTCCATGGTCTGCAGGCTTCTTGATCGGAACCTCAGGGAGCGGACGAGCTGAGGCTTTTGGTGCTGCAATTATAGGGGCTGCTTCGGTCAACCGCCTGGGACGTGTTGACGAACGGGGCTCCTGCTGGACCGACAGAGCATCATCCGATACTGAGCTACTAGGACTCTCTGTACGAAGATTACCAATACGAAGTGGTTTGATGGAACAAAACCCTTCGCTTGCGTGCTCAGCCATGTCCTCTTCCATGTCGACTGAACTGTCGCCCAACTCAGGATCCGGTGCGAGGCTCAGTTGGCGCAGGTTTAGTAACGATCTATAGAGAAAACGGAAAGAGACGAAAGGTGACTCTTTTGAGTCGACTAGGATCCAATCGTAGAAACAGGTCTCATCTGGTGAATCGAGGAGACCACCTGACGGCGACCTGCAAACCACCAGGGCATCGTACTGTATATCTCTGTGGGAGCACTGAGCTGCCCGCTTGAGTCTAGCGGTCCCCGTTTGGCGCTGTCCTCGGCCGTGTCACCCTCGCTCTGTCCTAGCGAACCGACAAGTTGAAGCGTGTTAACACATGGGCTCACAGAGTATTGAAATCTAGGACAGGGACCGCTTTGTAAAGAATGAACGTAGAAGCAACGTGCCTCTATCCCGTCCCTGATGCGTAACACGCCATCTTCCTTGTATTTCCAGCGCTCGCTTGGCTCACATAGGGAGCGTGTGATGGAACCTGAAGCTCCATTGAGAACCCTCACGCCACAGTTTGTAATGTTTCTGCCATTCATGAAAATCTTGAAATACAAGTAGCGTGGCAGTTGTGACGTTTCGTTGAGTGCATAGTGGATTCCAAAACGTGATCCTAAACCCAGTCAGGCAGGGCTCCCTGGAGGCTTTGGTTCAGGCAAAGACAAACCTGGGTCTGAGGGGATGTAGACAGAAATCCGAGGACTGGTCTTCCGAAGCTGGCGTGGCAATGAACGAAGTCGGCTCGAGGCGGCAAGACTTAAGCAAGACAGTTGATCAGCAGACGGCAGAACACTCTGAGAGGAGGAATCCGAGAGACGAAACTCAGGGAGCTTAGCCAGTTCGGGCTGAGTGACGATTGCAACTTCAATTCCCTCAAGACAAGGCATGTTACACAAGCTCTAGCAGGTAACCAGCGATCCGAGAAGGCCATTTACAGACGAAGATGAAGGGAAGGCGTCTTTGAGGGTCGATTTGGCAGAACTTAAGTGGCAAATACCCTCCCTGAGTGTAAGGAAATCCGGGTTGCTTGGAGATTGTTAATGAGAGGTATGAGGGGGAACTGGCAGCCAGCTGTTGTCGGCTGGCGAATATGGCCAGTTACCTACGCACCTTTCTCTCCCTGGCGCTTGTGCCTTGCTTGGTTCCTGCTGCCCTTAGACCTGGACATATTACAATGAACCAATTTCAGTCAGGCTCGCCCTTGACCTGATTCATATCACATGGCTGCATATGTCAACAAGATTCTGAGCACAATGCTAACCTGCATGGTGGTATTACTGTCGAGTTTGCCCAAAATGGATTATTGAATAAGCTGTTTCATATCGAAGAAATTGGCAATCCTACCATTGATAGCTTGTCAAAAGTCCCAGCTGGTTTGGGCTTTGTCACGATTGGCAGCTTGAGCGAAACCAAGGTTTATTCCTTCATGTGTAGCTGAGCGATACAGGTAATCGGGCTAACATAAATAGCATTCGAGTATCATTCATTGAGTATTTCCAGATCCATCCGTCGTCTAGCTTTGTCCTAGCACCTTCTTCGTGTCTTCCTCCTTGTCGATGAGTCCTAGACTCCTTATTTGTTTAACGCTAGGCGCATCATCGCGCGCTGTAGCGGACTCGCTTCGGGCGTAGGCGGCTTGCATAGCGAGAGCTCGAGCATGCTGTCGATTGCTGTTAATTCACTGTCCTACTATGCCGAAAGCAACGCCGAATCTGCATGCTTCAACCTACCTCCTTCTTGTGGTGGAGGCACTCGTAGTAATCTTCGAGAACCAGACCGCACTTCTTCTTGCCAGAGTCATCAGCGGCAGTGGTGTTGACCACATAGCATCCCATAACCTCCTGCCAGAAGGGAAAGCAGCGGCCAACGCCTAGAGTCCAAGTAGATGTCGTCAGTCCAAGGAATGTTTGACTGGTTGTATGTGGGCGTGGAAGCTGCCTTGGTAGACTTACCGCCGTTCATGCCGTATCCCGACGCCATCTTGAGCCAATTGAGTATGTGTCGAGGCTTTGCGCGGGTCGGGCAGTATCTGATCGTTGAATCGCGGTTCGTTTGACGTTGTAATCGTGAAGTGCTTCTGGCTCTTGAGTTCACCCGTACCTTGGCCGAGTAGCAAATCGGTGCGCGTGGATTGGATGGTGAAGTGGATCCTATCGGCTCACTGAAAATAACGCTTGAGCCGCCACAGATGTATATGTGTGGCGTAGTATATGTGGCTGTAGCTACCCAAGGTACTCTACTACACCTTAACCTTGTCCACTCTGTTCAGTACTAAGGTAGGTAACCTGCCACTTTGTTAGTTGAAGCTGGTTAACCAACATATGACCTCTCCTTTTCCAATCCCAAAGTGAAACTATTTCTCAAAGCTTCACTAACACTTATGCCCTCATTGACTCTATCATCCGACTGGAAATACTATCGTCATCATCATCATCATCATGGCGGCTCATGTCACGCTGGGTGCTGCGAAGATGGTGCTCTTGGCTGTACACTTCGCAACCATCGCCGACATCGATAGCTTGACCTATCTCATTGGTCAACATGCAGCAATACTACGGCCTGAGCTGGTGCTCCGAATCATTCTCACATATCTTCCCGAAACCCTCAATCCGGCGGTGTATGTACCTCTCATACAAGCCATAGCCAGCGGCGAGTCGCCATTACAGACAAGTTCAGACTACCAGCTCGACACTTCTTCTGTTCAAAGTATAACAGAAGATCAGGCTTCAAGAAAAGTCAAGAGACTTCATCTTCTCTCCCTCAAAAATACTGATGTGCCTCTCGCTCTCGCTGACGAGGCTGATCCACTCACCTCTTTCTTACTTTTGAGGGCTTACAGAATGGACGAAGAAGCGGGCATGTTACCACAAGTTCCTGACCTGGTATCCCCATTTCTGCAGCATTCGCAAGACCTTCACACATGGATGATTTCCACGGTACTCCCTCTAGTCAGACGAAACTACGAGTATTATCCACAAAGACCTATACGGTATTCGCTGCTTGAGTTCCAGAATCTACCTGACAGAACGGCCATCGGTTATCTACTCGCTGAGACAGGTGCCGTCGATGATGATTTTGGCCTAGCTGGCCGTGATCTGAGTGGGCTTGTTGGGCCTTGGCTGCATAGCGAATCGAGGTGGAAACGCGAGGCCTTTGACCAAGATGTATCAAATGAAACGGATGCAGCGCCTGAATTATCATGTCCTGGTTGGGAGCAGGCCCTCGAATGGCTCGCCTCTACAGCGGCAACATCCTGGCCAGTCGCTCTCAAAGCCATTGAATCCTGGGATGGGCCATCGGATATAGACCTGGGAAATGATGCCGGTTCGTGGCTTCAGGAAAACCAACAGCAGTATCTCGACCGCTCTTATGCCAGAGCCGTCCTAGCTTCTGCATATCTTGTCTCTGATGCCGACGTGGAGGCTTTGGAGGCAGCCTTCAGAATTTGCAATAAGATTCGGTCCCTTTTGGATGAAGACTCCGATATAACACTTCAATCAGCAGTAGAAAATCTTGCTCCTGTTCCACCTTTCGATATAGATGCATTGGGCGGAGCCAAAGCTGCGACATACCTACGTAACGACCTACTACAAAGCTCAAATCCTCTTACAACCCCCAAGGAGGAATCTCTTGATCTTCTCCCTGCTCTCATCCAAAGCGCTTATATTCTTACACACTCGGGCGTCCCCTGCACAGTCCGTAAAGCTGGGGATCTAGCATTTATTCAAGATCAGCAGGAACAAAAATCGCAACTTGGCCGGCTTATACGAAATCTTCCAACCCGTGCATCTGATGACGACGGTTGCTGGATCCGGGGACGAAAAGAGATACTATGGTTGCACGGTTGGGGAAACAGTCCGAAGTCCACCGGGGACGAAACTTTACAGGGCATATTTGGCAATGTGACCCTGGAGTTCATTGAGACAGAGCTTTTGAAAGCGATGCTCTCGCGCTCACGTATGTAAAATGAGCATGTCTATATGACCAAGTTACACCTGACACGTCTTAGGATACAACCTAGCAAGAACCATTTACGATCATGAAGGACCAGATGCGCCTCTGTTGGTATCTGCCGTGTTGAACACTGCACAAAACGCAGCTCTCGGGGCATTCGACAATGCTTCAAATCCAAACCGAAATAGAGGGGGATTGAAAAGATGCGACGAAATGTAAGTCAGTTAATATATCCTCGGGACACCATTGTTGACAACCAAATCAGCCTCAAAGCTTTTCCAAGAACGTTAGGTACAAATCATCCCGTCAGAAAACGCATCGAAGCATTGTTGAAGGCTACTCATGCCTTGAGCGACTATCGCCTGGTACTCAAACAAGGCGAACCTTTCAGTCCTGTTGTACTTCGAGTGCACTCTGATCCGGTCTCGATTATCGAGAAAGTTCTAGAACAAAATCCCAAAGCATACACACGTTTGCAAGAGTT
Source organism: Fusarium oxysporum f. sp. lycopersici 4287 (assembly GCF_000149955.1). Classification (NCBI taxonomy): domain Eukaryota; kingdom Fungi; phylum Ascomycota; class Sordariomycetes; order Hypocreales; family Nectriaceae; genus Fusarium; species Fusarium oxysporum. The sequence goes on from NC_030989.1 coordinate 3,818,535, forward strand.
TGAGGAACTGGGAAGCAACATGATCCATGCGAATTTGCCAATTTACGTGAGGCCAGGCAAGCAGCAGCCGATACCAGAGGATCAAGACGCGGTCAAATCATTGGTCACAAAACGAATCGTCGCCATGTGCATCAAAGCTGCTTTGCGCGAAGACGACTTCGAAACAGCATACTCTTACGTGGTAACCCGTCTTGGTGCCGATGAGAACGTACATAAGTCGCAGCCTGCAGGCATATCTGACGAATGGTCCTGGAAGGCAGCACTTGACGCTGGCAAGTATGTCCGCACGGAGAGATCCCAGAAGCCAACGCATCTTGGAACGGCAAGTGGAAATCCCGAGATACGCCATCTCGAGCAGCGGATTGAGTGCCTAGCAACTTCTCTACGGATAGCACCCCCGTCTCAGCTTCAGGAAGTATTAAAGACCTTCCGTCGTTGCGAAGAGCAGTTGGATGCTGCAATCAAGGAGGAGGCCGCTCGAGAAGCTGCCTGGGACACCGCAGGTGACCTTTCGGGTCTCCCTGGCTCGTTCGATACACCAGACCCAGACAAGGCTTATCCACCCCGCAACATATCTGCCAGCGCGACAGCTCGTCAGGCTGAGGAAGCACCAATGTCTCTCTTCGATCTTTCCAGAGCCACAGCTAGGGTCGCGTCCAGGAACCTAACTGTGTTGTCAAGCTTGCAGGGTTCTTTTACATCAGATAAGACGAATCCAGAGTCGGAGTCCTCCGAGTCCGAGTTGCACGAGCAGAACAGAACAAGGAAGAGGGATCAGCTAAGAGAGGCTGCGACTGGTACACTGGTATCTGGTGTAGGGTGGCTGCTTGGAGCAAATCCAAATCGACCTACAAGTGGCCAGCAGTAACCAGACATGTGCCCCACTGGGGACCATTTATCAAAGAGGGCGAGGAAGCGGCCTTGAAATAGCAGGTCGGGTTCTGTGGAAAGGATAGGTCACCAAAGGCATACATTCAACGCAATCGACTAGCCATCAAAGTTGCTTACATTTTTCAATTCCCATGCGAGGGATGCAGGCGGGCTGGGTCCTCATTGTGAGTTGAGGGAATCATCTCCATATCGTTCCCTACTTACACATATAATACGAAGCTATAACCATCTCGAAAGTGTGACGGGCAGGTCAAAATACCGAGTTGAATAAGCGCGGAGACGTCAGGCGCATCAAGGGTAGAAGTTTAATAACACAAATATTTACAAAGTGATAAACTGAAACTAGTCGAGAGATTGCTTCTATGGCAGCTATTTATTACAGGCAATTTCTCGATGTTCTTTGAAATGAATACAACGCACTGTCAAAGGCATGCATCGCTGGATGCTTCATGGCCGCATGTATGCTCTTTTGTAATTCACCATGAGTAATAGGGAAGTTGAAATAGCATTTCCGCACGGCTATAACTCTTGTTTGACTCGGCCCTTAAAGGAGCATTGGCCCAACTCACTGTTCAGACTTGTTGCAGCGAACCCATCGGCGGTTGTCCTCGTGTATGAAATCTGTCCAGTTTGGGGGATCACCCTACCATTTAGTCAGCAGGATCACAACTTGCAGTCCTTACCAGTACACGGATCCAGTCTTGTAGTTTTGCAAGAACTTATACTGGATGTTGGCGATAAGTTTGCAGAATCATAATCCCAGGGGTATGTTGGAAGAGCTTGGCGAGAAGACGGTGGTTGAGAGGACTTCGCGTACCGAATCGCTGAAAGCTGAGAAACATTATAAACCCCACGCGTGAGCCTAGTGATAGCGGTTTTCATTGATTGTCAGAGTTGTAGGGGGTGTCAAGTTGTTTTACAGCGATGTGTGATTTGATTGGCGGTGGGTGAAACATTTACAGGCGTCTCTGAGTCAATAACTAAAGTCAGTCAGGACGAGCAGAGCAGAGCAGAGCAGCAGCCACAAATGACCGTCTCGCATACCCCATAATAGTATGTGTATGTGATACGAGGACAGCACAGGCAGTTGAGTCGCGAGGCCGCATTCGAAGTTGAGTTTGATAGTCCATGTGATTCACCGATTAGGCCGGAGTCGACATCTGGTTGATGTTGTGCTGGCAATAGCTATCATAAAGTCGTCGAAGACGCGATGGATGACTGATGAAGTGTTTGATTTGCAAAGATCCGGAAGCTGCCAAATGTGGTCCATCTGTGACCTTGTTGCAAAACCGACGACCAGCAACAAGAAAATTCAAGTGACGCAGGCCGAGTACCCATTTTTGATTCCAATCCCTTAACTGTCGCAATCACACTAAACTCCTGTGTGAGCAGAGCCCGATTCAGTCTGCTGTGGTCCATGAAAGATAAGAAAACAACGAGTAAACAACAGATAACAGAAGAAAATTGAACAAGCAAAGTTACGGGGTTAGTAGAGGAAAGGAGAATGGACGTGTGATCCCAAAGACTGATCTTTCAGTCGAGTCGTGGCAAACATCAGTTATGCGTTTACTGGATGTTGCGATCGGGAGCGCCTGGGAGGGTTAGCAGGTACATAATTGGGAGGACGTCAGTAGTAGGTCGAACCTCCATAGGCATCGCGTGTCTCGGATCGAGAGGCAGATTCGCCATAACCAGCTCCTCCAGCGCTGGCAGCCGGGTCGCGAGTTCGAGCAGCATCTCGGTCGCCTCCGCGTTCGTATCGGTCACCACCACGTTCATAGCCAGAACCACCAGGGCCTCCACGAGGGCCATAGCGGTCTCGCTCTTCACGACCGCCACCGCCGCCTCCTCCTCCGTAGCGATCACGGCCGTAGCCCTCGTCACGGTCACGGCGTTCATAGCCTCGATCATAGTCGCGGCCACCATAGCCGCCTCGATCCTCGTAACGACGCTCATCACGGTAGCTGCGGTCGTAGTCGCGGCCACCACCTCCTCCTCCGCCGCTGCTGCCACCGTAACCACCTCCACGCTCCTCATAACGTCGCTCGTAGTTGCGGTCGTAACCACGGTAGCGGTAGGGGTCATCACGGCCGTAACCGCCGCCGCCGCCGCTGTAACCACCACGTCGGCGATCATCGTAACGTCCAGGACGAGGCTCTGTGACTGATCAGTACATTATCCAATATGTTGCTACTGGGATTCCTTACCTCGCTTGGGTGGGCCAAAGTACTTGCCAGGAGTCGGGGTACGAGGGCGGGCTCGGCGGGCCTTCTCGATGCTCAAAGTGCGGCCCTCGATCTGTTCGCCCTGAAGACCCTCTTTGGCAGCTTCGGCTTGCTCAGATGTGACCATCTTGACAAAGCCAAATCCACGGGACTCTTTGGTATGGGGGTCACGCATGATTTGACACTTCTCAACATCGCCATATTTTTCAAACATCTTGGACACCTCAGCTTCGGAAAGCTTTGGGTGGATACCTGTGACAAAGAGGTTGGATCCAGGGTTGATAGCACCATCATCGTCGTCCCGGGAAGCAGACACGTCCTTCATGTTGCTATTGTGGATATAGATGTCAGTATTTATCGATGAGGTGAGACTCATTGCAACGAACCTGTCACCATGGCCGCCGGGTGAAGCGGAGCGACGGCGGCTGCCTTCGTTGTCGTCACGAGGGCGAGGCGAGGCACTTCGGTTGTCGCGCTCATATCGAGGAGCCTCATCTAGAACAGGCCGGTTAGCTATGTGCGCAAGCCGAATAGATACGATAGGACGGGTTGATCGGGTGACAGGGAGGTGCTGAGTATAAAGTGCTGCAGGCGAATTTGATGGAGTGTTGTTCAAGTAAACAGTAATAAAGAGCAAGCAAGCGCGTACATCAACGCGCTTGGAGCTGGCAACGAACCTTCGTACCGGTCGCCATTGGCAGCCTCGTAATCCATCGCGGTAGTAGCCATCTCTTTTGATTTGGTTTTGTCTAGTAAAATATAAAATAGACAATGGGGCCAGAAATGGTTTAGGTGCGGTGGCTGACGATGAATAGCTCACGCGCAGGCTGATTTGGTGAAAAAGGCGAAGTTGAAGAAGGGAGAAAAAAAAGTCGGCGTAAGGGGAAAGGGAAAAGCAAAGGCGCCGCAAGGCAGCAAAGCCGAGTATTAATAAGTGTGATAAAATAAAAAAAAGGAGGGCCTGGGAATGCGGCAACAAAGTTGACAGCGGTTTTATCGAAAATGCTGTGCAACAAAGAGAAAGAACAAAGAAGTCTCTACGTTGGCCGAATATAAAGACTTTGGTTAGGCCAAAGATCAAACGTACCTGATGGTGATGGGCAAACAGCACCAGACGAGATGGCTCGGAAGTGGATGGGCCTGGTGATGGGGACGGATGATGAATCGAGGGCGTGCGTGCGTGCCCGTGTTTGGTTGGAAATTGATGGGGACAAGGGCGAATCCAATTGCGACGTTAGCGCTGCCCGTCAGCAAGGCAACTACCTAACCTAGCAGGGGACAGGACCTAGGCTGTTGTCTGATTGCTGGAGGCTGAGGCTGAGGTACCTGAACATGGGTGAAAAGCAAGTCGAGTTTAAGGTATCAACTCAGCTGCAAGCCAGTGTCATTGTCTGAAGAGGACACTGTCCCATTCGAACGAAGTATATATTTCGCCGTTCCCGACAGTTTGGCAACTACGTAATTACCTTATTACAGTGCTACCCCATCCTATGGATACAGTATTGTCCTGTGTATAAAGGTGCAAGGGAGGATGTAGGTAGGTATCTTGTTGCATTTAGCAGACTATACTTCCTTTGAAAAGCCAAGCTTCCATACAAGCTACATAGCATCACTCTATATTATCTCATTCTTATAAGATATTAATAGGTAGGTGGTCATATAAGACTATAGGAAGTCAAGCAGAACCGTCAGAGGCCAGTTTCAAGTGCCTACCCTGGAGCTTCATGTATATCCTACAAACCTGCTTGCACCGATTTGTTGCTGGGACGTATTTGACAATCTATCTCCTATTCTGACCTGGTAATTAACCCGTTACAGATGATATAGGATTTAATGTTTGTGTTCCTGCGAAAAAGTTGCACTTTGAGTACAATGTCAGTTATTCCCCAAATTAACCACCGATGTTTCAAGCGGGGAATCTCGATCCAGCCAGCCATGAAACCCAAACTTATATATCTCTATATATATCCTTTTGTACCATAGCATCTGACTCATTCCTCATTTGCTATTCAGCAGCCAACCCACGATCTCGAAGCCACGGACAATGTCACTTAAAGGAAAAGTTTACGCGCTGACTGGCGGTGCAAGCGGAATCGGCTTCGCAACAGCCAAAGTTCTTGCACAACGCGGGGCTACTGTGAGCATCGCCGACATTGACCCCGATGCCATGTCAACTGCTACAGCATACTTTGAGGAGCAGGGCATCGAGGCGCTAGTTTCTCGAGTCGACGTCTCACAGCGGCCCCAAGTTGAAGACTGGCTAGACGCTACTGTTGAGAAATATGGGAGACTCGACGGGGCAGCTAACGTGGCTGGCATTATTGGGAAGCACCACGGTCTTCGTGCCGTAGCGGAACTTGAGGATGAAGAATGGCATAAGATCATCGCTGTGAACTTGACAGGAACAATGTATTGTCTACGGGCACAGCTCAACAGGATAGTAGACGGAGGCTCCATCGTCAACGTTGCTTCTATTCATGGCATCAAGGGCAGGTTGCAAACTGCACATAGTGGGTCTCTAAAGCTGACCAGTATAATCAGGATTTGCCAAGCACGGCGCCTATGACGCCAGCAAACATGGAATAGTTGGGTTGACAAGAGCGGCAGCAAAGGAGAATGGCCACCGAGAAGTGCGAGTCAACGCTGTTGCTCCTGGAGCTATATATACCCCATTGATGAAGAAGGCATGGGATATGCACAACCGACCAGACGACGCCGCTTTCGACGAGCCAACTGCCTTCCAGCGCCAAGGTACGTCAGAAGAGTGTGCCAATGTGATAGCTTTCCTCCTCGGCCCTGAGAGTACCTTTGTAAGTGGAAGCGTTTATGAAGTGGACGGAGCCTGGATATGAATAGTTAGTCTTCATCATGTCATGATAGGGGCTGCAAGCCCATACACTGGATTTTGAGTTGAGTTTCAAGCTCGATGGAGTCATGGAAAGGACAATCGCATGTTGATACCGTTTACCAAACATCCTCGGGATCAACCATATGAGTTTCTCCATCATCTCGAATGTGCTGACGATCCTTGTCCCGCTTCATGGGCTTGCGCATGTCGAATGCGTCCTCGCTTGCCCTGGAAGGGTCCGTTGCGTGGTCACCGTAGTAGTCCTTCACCACGCGGAAGACGCTGTAACCCAGATTCTTGTAAAGGGCAATGGCTCTGTGGTTGCTGCTTCGAACGAACAAGTCCACGAACCAGGCGTTCTCAGCATCAGCTGCAACTTCCAGCTGATCAGTCAAGATCTTTGCAATGCCAGATCTTCTAGCTTCCGGGGCAACAGTGAGCGCCGTTATGTGAGCGTGCCATGGTAGGTAATGCTCGGAGAATTTGTAGGCTTCCGGAGAAGACTCGACTTTGCCCATGACTGCCAGTCAATATGTTAGCCTCGACAAGCTGGTACTGAATGTAAAGGATAAATCCCACTATATCCAACAATGTTTCCATCCATGTCCTCACAAACTTGAAAGAGGGATGGCCATTTGGCATGGTATTGGAGGTAGAAATTGAGCTCGTAAGTTTCCGTGAAAGGGTCAAGATTGCACTTGGAAAACTTGTTCACATCGTCAGGTCGAAACCGCCGAAACGTCGCCATATTCAGAACTGCTTTTGCGTTTTCTGATCAAGAAATATAGGAGCCACACTTTATGTAAAAGAATGGCTGTACGAAGCTGGAGTTTGTCTGTCTTCAGCCAAACAAGTAAAATCGAGACAGTTCGGGGGCGTGTCTGATGAGAACGAGAGATGTATATGAGAAATCCGAACTTCAGACTGCCCCGCGAGAGCTTCTGATAAGTCCAGTTTGCTTCTTTTTGGTGTAGCGTGGCTGTGCGATTTATTTGGAGACAACCTAAGCCACAAATGATAGTAAACGTTTTGACATTCCCCTAGACATTCTGCATAACATTATCTCCTCCACTGGGCTGGCACTAACACCAATACCCTTTGCCCGCATTAGCGCCAGTCCTGGCACGGTCCACCTTGTGTTTCGCTACCAACATCGAGCCGCCACGACGATATCGAGAAATATTAAACGCTGTGATAGTTGAGTTGAGTCGAAATACCCTGGGATGTATTTGTAAGATTGCGTATCATCGAAAGGAGATATGGCATACCGCATAAAGAATGAACCCTAAGCATATGGGACGCCCTGGGAGCTCGGTTCGTTCATTGTCCTGTCCTTTTGTTGGCGGCCAATTTGGTGTGATCAATAATTAGTTAGCCAGTACCTAATAAGGGTCCCTGGTCACCTAAGCCGATATCATTTCAAGCGTCGCCGACTCTCCCTCGACATCCCCCATTTTGAAAGGAGACCAAGCAACCACTAAGTCTGCGATACAATATTTTACTGCAAGAAAGGGTCGACAAAAATTCCCGAAGCTTCTTGATTTACGCCGCGACTCGTGAAATAAGGCGGTGTCCAACCCGCTGCACTTGGCGGTGGAACGTTGGTAGTCATAGGCTTGTGAGTCTAGCCAGGTTGTGGGAGGACTCCTGCATCTGCAGTTCGACGCATCAAAAATGCCATCATCGCCGCATACTCCCAGACACTCTCGGAACTCGTCCGCCTTCGATAGCTTCTCAGGCTCGCCCCAAGCCCGAAGGCTCTCCAAGTCATCGGTGCAAGAACCTTCCACCCCGTTCCGAAACAGCTTCAATCAGCAGGATGCATCCGACTTGGGTGGAAACGGCATGGGCAACCTAGCTGATGAGCTTGCCGACGCCTTTTCTGACTCAGGAGACGAAGGCGAATACACAGATGGTGATGCCAACAGTGACATGTTTGGAGCTGAAGGGCAAGGGCAGGGCAGTGATCAGATCGACGAGATCGAAGATACCGAGGACACCAACAGTCCTAAAAAGCAAGGAAGTGATAGGGCAAAGGCTATGAACCTCACACTTCTCTCACCTCGACGGAAACACCAGCGTCAAACTAGTAATTACGATGGGAGTGAATATGGCTCGGAATCCGACCTGGATTCCCCTGGTATGCCACCTGGCTTGGTGTCCAAAATGGATGCTGTAGAGTCGCTGGCTCGGAGAGGAACAGAGAACTACGGTGGCCCAGCAGACGATGTTTTCAGGAGAGTGACGAACGCCCTGCGGGATCTCGGCTCCCAGTCAAGTGTTGAAGCTAGCGCCTCAAGGTCTGTAGATGCGATGGCGCTTTTAATACAATTTGAGGCTAACATAGATCATAGGTTGATAACGGCACACTCAGCGTTGACCACGCACCTGAATCACCAATCTCGCCAGATCCATAACCTCTCCTTCTCTTTGCTGTCTCCTCTCGTTGCACCGCCGGACCCAGAGACTATTGACGACTTGATACCGTTGCTCTTAAACCTCTCTGATGCCATGCCACGGCCTTCAACATCGGCCTTCAACTCCTTAACAAGCCTTCACACCCTTACAACTGAGCTTGTCCAAAACCTCAATTATCTCTCTGACACACTACACATGTCTCGCCAGACAACGGCAATGGCGACAAGAAGACTGAAGAGTGCAAAGGAGATTGTGGCTGAGATGAGGAGGGAAGAGGAGCTTAGGGAGGAGGGCGAGCGATGGCTGACAAGGGGCAATTGGGGAGAACGTCTGGAGAAGAGAGAATGTGCAGGAGTGTGTGGAGATGTGATTGGCGGATTCGAGGAGGTCTGCAATGGATGGCGAGAGAGACTGCTCGCGCAAGCAGAGGCCCAAGCATGAACAATGGAATGAGTCAAGTGCTCGTGTGCTAGTGGTGCGGGACATACTCACATGCCGACCCTTTCCAACATTCGGGCCTGGAGGCCTTTATTTTGTTGCGCATACATATATATCCCTGACTGACTGACATCATTCTTTTTCCTTTTCTTTTACCCCTTGAAAACGCCATTCCATATTTTCTTTGTTCATTTTCACAATTTTCAGGGTGGCTTGACCGTGCTTTGAAGGAACAAGGCGCAGCAAGGTATGGAGGGAGATCTCTGTTGGGAGACTGACCTCGACATGATAGAACAATTTTTAGAGGCATCGTCAAAGAACGAACAATAGAATGAAGTGATGACTCAAGGTTCCCATAACCGCAAGCTGCAGGATATCTGACCTCGAAGTGTTGGAGAGTTCAGCTTTCAGTCGGGCGTACAAGAACACCCAAGATAGCGTATAGCATGAACGATTGTTATTATTTACCACAGCTTGTTTTCCCTAGAATCGACGTTTGCTTGTGGAGTGGAGTTTAGAAGCCATCCGAGCGGCCACAGGCCAGTATTCATGTCCGTCCTGGGACCCATCATCTGGCCAAAACATTCCATTGGAATTCAGGTGGGGGGAGAAGAAAAAAGGGGATAAGAGGGGAAAAGAGCGACGCGGTTTAGACGCGTTGAGTGGCGTGTCGTCGCGGATTAACGCGAACCGTGTCAACAGTGTTCCTCATTCGTAATAGCACTGTAGACAGAACCAGGCGCTTATTGGACGCTGACACGCTGGTAGTCTGAGAGGCCACAGACAAAGGACACAAACAAGCAATGCAATCGATGACAATTCAGAGCCAACCAATTGACTTGAGCCTCGAAGGCTGGGGCAGAGAGATCGCGCTACATACGCGCGTGTTACGTTCAGCTGCGATCCAATCACTGAATTAACTACAGTTGTTCAAGATCACCGATATCTAGATGAGTACCTAGGATATGTCGATATATATCCGTAGATGCTAAAGTGAGTAAAGCATGTTCTCGTCATCTGTGATCGCCAAACGATGAGGTCTGAACTAACTAGCTGCGGAACGTCCCGCTTGTTTGTTATACCTTAGCTTGTAGACTGCTCCGAGACCGGCTCCGAAAATATTGATTGTCCAGATACAAACAAAATAAAAACAATTGATCGTCTCGCATCCGGGCACCAGACCTTACAAATATACGTATGTATATTGCAAGGAATCAGCCTCAAATCAATTAGCCTCAATTTTTATTACTCTCCCACTTCTTGTGTCTCGCGCCCTTGTTGCATTGCCCGCGTGCATATTGTTGTTTTGTATGCGTCTAAGTCATGCATAAGGCGAATGTATGCGCTTCTTATTAATGACATTCAATATATGTAAATCCTTATGTCTGGTATGGCTAGCTTGAGAGGCTAGTAGTATCAATTTCAATTATTATTACGGCGGCTGTGAAATAATCATAGGTACTTAGTCAAAGCCCCGTTTCTTGTTGTTCACATAGGTCGAAATCAAATGCACAACATACTATTGTTTGGTGATGCTTTCTTCCAGAGTCGACACCTCTTTTCCTCTCAGCCGTTGAGAATGACGCAGCAGCTGACACCAAAGGCAGACAGATGCCGTGCCATGTGCTCGCCGGCACCAACCGAATACCCGGATTGCCTATGTTGGTAAGTAAGGTACTGGGTATCATGAATCAAGAGGGACCCTCCTGATAAGAGAGGGGGGACAGGAACAATATAGTTTCAACGGTCTCAAGAAGAAGAGGAATGGGAAGAACAATTGAGCATCCATGAGTTCTATTGAGAAACAAGAAACCTGCCTATGTCGAACAATGGTCGTCCACTCAATCGCGTCTCATTATGTTCAAGTCTATTGCTCCTCTCGTTCAATAACAGAATCACGGTTCTTCTGCTATTATTTTGGTTGTTGTTATTGACCCGCGCGTTTCCTGGTCGTCCGCGGTCCCTCCTTGTCAAGCCCGTCCGGGGGGCGCAGGGGGTTTGGTTCTGATGTCTGAGCTATCTGATTGGCCACGCGATTTCTAGCGCGCCATGAGAGCCCCAGTTCAACCTCCCTCCAACAGCAACAAGCAACATCCCTCACGAGAGCTGCGACCCTCTTCCCGCCACCCCTAGCGCATTTCTGCCCAGCACCACCTCAGCACTGGACATTACCGCACCTCACCCGCCCGCTTCAACCTCCGTCCTCCACTACTGCTGGCTCTGGCTGACTTGGATCTTGCACCTCACGCCTCATATCGTCAACTATCGCGTCGTGCATCATCACAAGCTTTCCTTTTTTCACTTTCTTCGAGTCGACGGCCATTGGTTCTCTTCAGCATATTATACTTTTATCGATTAAGTACGAGCTCGCTTCACTAACGTCATCGAGTATTGTGATCAACGTTTCCAGTCCCTGTCTGGGTTTCTGCGAGAATATCGGGACAATGCGATAAACGCCTTACAACGAACAAAGATTGATTTTAGCTGGACGGTGCTTGGGACTGCGCCCTCACCGTCTCGCCTCGACTCTCTTTTTATACTCATCGCTTGATCAATATCAACCAAACGACGCTCCTACGATTGCCTCGCAATCTTCATATCTATAACCACCACCTGCTACAACGGCCCTTCAGTACCTTGACTGCAAACTGTATCGCCAATATCGAAATTATGGCGGCGCTCCCAGAAGCCGCGGGCATGGCTGCCTTGAATCATCAATCCGCAAAGCGAGCTATCGACGAATCCAAGAGCCATACCGCCACTCCTCGCTCATCCACACCTCCCCGCTCAGATCGCGCCCGTTTAGAACCCCGACATAGCCACGATAACGCACCAAACCGTGCTCTCCGCAGCAATGCCAGGAAAAGCGAAGGCGCCCGCGCGAGTCCTTTCGACATCGATGCCGTCGATAGTGCGCTGCTCCGAGAGTTTCAACGTCCGCAACGTGAGAGCACCCCAGGTGCCAGCCCTCATCGTAAGCGGCAGCGAATAAATGGCGATCGGTTTGTTGACCCCTTACTTTGACCGCCGCATATGCTCATCCTCCTGCAGATTCATTCCGACCCGCTCTGGCCAGGACCTGCAAGCAAGCTTCAGTCTATTGCATGAGGATGGATCTCCTGCCACACCATCAAAACAAAAGAAACGTACACCACATGGCGAGCTCCATTTTCAGAAGAGTATGTTGTTACCTAAACACCCTATCTAACTCGGACATTGACATGAAATGCCAGCGGAGGAAGCAAACCGGACCTTTTCCCACCTGGCTACGTGCTGAGCTCTTCGAGAGCTCTGTACCACAAGCAGCTACC